>NC_045448.1:62535043-62622752 GCF_002776525.5 Piliocolobus tephrosceles | reverse complement strand
AGGAAGGAAGGAGGGAGGGAGGGAAGGAAGGAGGGAAGGAAGGAAGGGAAACAGTCTCTAAAATCATGAGTTTACAACTAAAACAACTTAGCAACCAAGTTGGGAGTTTGCAAGTCCCATGGTCCCCAGAGATCTAAGTGACCCCCAAGAGGAAGCAATTTGCCACTACTGCAAAAAGAAAGAATATTTTAAAAAAGAATGCAAAAAACTTAAATGGGCTCTTGCACAAAGGAAGCTAAGAGCCCCAGAGGAAGGCACCAGAACAACTCAAAAACCAGAAGAGGGATGCTCTGAGGGAATAGAGAGGGTTTCCCCCCTACTTCTAACTAATGCTTTAGGAGAAGTAGAAATAGTCATAAATGGGGAAAATACCAGAGCCCTTGTCGACACTAGCGCTACACTGTCGGTCCTCACGCCTACCTTGATTAAAAACCCTCTCCCTAGGCCGGGCGCGGTGGCTCAAGCCTGTAATCCCAGCACTTTGGGAGGCCGAGACGGGCGGATCACGAGGTCAGGAGATCGAGACCATCCTGGCTAACACGGTGAAACCCCGTCTCTTAAAAATACAAAAAACTAGCCAGGCGAGGTGGCGGCGCCTATAGTCCCAACTACTCGGGAGGCTGAGGCAGGAGAATGGCGTGAACCCGGGAGGCGGAGCTTGCAGTGAGCTGAGATCCGGCCACTGCACTCCAGCCTGGGTGACACAGCGAGACTCCATCTCAAAAAAAAAAACCCTCTCCCTCAGAGCAAAGAAAAAGTCCAAATGGTAGAGGTTTCAAACTCTTATTATAGCCTTTAAATCAAATCCCCTTCAATCTTAATTAGGAGAACCAGTGGGGCATCACCTTTTTCTTATAGTAGATAGTGCCTCCATACACATACTAGGATGGGATTTCCTAGAGACCCATAATGCTCACATCTCATTTTCACAGAAGGGAGAAATGATTCTCAACTTGGGAGACGGAGGAGACTTACAAAAGCCCACATGTATATTATGCTTGTGAAAGTTAATCAAGATTCCGGACAGGAAGAATTAGAGCCTCTCTTATCTAAGGTACCAGACTCCCTATGGGCAAACTCTTCCATAGATACTGGGAGAATTCAGTCAGCAGTCCCTATAGAGACAACCCTAAGTAAATCCAAACTCCTGCCAAACATAAGGCAATATCCCCGAAGACCTGAAGTCTTACTAGGAATCAAACCAATCATTCAGGACGATTTAGACAAAGGACTCATAATACCCTGCACCAGCCCTTGCAATATACCAATTCTCCCAGTTAAAAAGCCAAATGGGAAAGGCTGGAAATTTGTTCAAGACCTAAGAGCTATAGATAAAATAATAATTCCTAGACACCCTGTTGTTCCTAACCCCCACACCTTATTGTCCAATATTCCTATCACTGCCAGCCACTTCTCTGTTATTGATTTATGTAGTGCATTCTTCAGCATACCTGTGGAGCAAAATAGCCAGTATCATTTTGCTTTCACTTGGGAAAATCACCAGCACACGTGGACAGTCTTACCCCAGGGCTACTCAGAAAGTCCTACTTATTTTTCTCAAATACTAAAGCCAGATTTAGATGACACTGAATTTCCAAATGAATCTAGTATGTGATTTATTGTTATGCTCATCCTCCCTACCAAAATGCAGAGAAGATACTGTCCACCTATTACAATGGCTTGGTTTTAGGGGACACAAAGTGTCAAAAGATAAATTACAATTTTACTTCCCCAAGTTAAATATTTCCCCAAGGGGGCTATTAATAAACTCTGAGATTAATAAACTCTGCTATTATGACCTTTCCCCTGCCCAAAACTAAAAAAACAATTAAGAGGATTCTTAGGGTTAACAGGCGATTGCAGGAGTTGGAATCCAAACTACTCCTTAATGGCCCAACCCCTATATAAAAATCTAAAACAGACCCAGGTGGACCCAATCCACTGGGAAGGGGGGAAAAAAACAACACATAGAAGATCTAAAACAGGCTCTCACCCAAGCACCTGCTCTAGGCCACCCCAATTACAGTCTTCTTTTTACCCTCTTTGAATATGAAATTAATGAGAATGCTCTAGGAATATTAACTCAAAATCATGGTGACTTGTTTGTTGTTGAGAGCTTTTAATTCTAAAATGTAGTGAAATTCAGTCTAGTTCTGCTGATAAAGATCATCAGTTTTGAAAGGTTACTGATTTTTTTTTTAATAAAGCTGCTAGGCAGTGGTGCAGCATTCCTACCTAGTGTCATAAAAGCAAAATACTTACATAGCTTTCTTAAAATGTAGGAATGATATTACATTTTTAGGAGACAGTTGCTTTGCACTACTTACTTAACTCTTTTCCATATATTGTGATACAAACTTTTGAATATGGAATCTTACTATTTGAATAGAAATGTGCATGTATGATACACATACATACATAAGCATATATGTGTGTGTGTTTGTCCATATATATATATATATGTATGCACATTGTGAAACTTGACTACACAACATAAACCATTTTTTAAAATTCCAGGAATGGGTAGTCTGATCCAGTGATTATCCTTTTGAGGCTAAATCCATTATTATCTTGTTATGTAGGTTTTTACTCCCAGTAGCAAGGCATTCTGAGTCAGTTGCACTCATATGATTATTGTTATTTAAAACTAAAAATAAAGGTTGCATTTTCTTTTTTTTTTTTTTTTTTTTTTTTGAGGCGGAGTCTCGCTCTGTCGCCCGGACTGGAGTGCAGTGGCCGGATCTCAGCTCACTGCAAGCTCTGCCTCCCGGGTTTATGCCATTCTCCTGCCTCAGCCTCCGGAGTAGCTGGGACTACAGGCGCCCGCCACCTCGCCCGGCTAGTTTTTGTATTTTTAGTAGAGACGGGGTTTCACCGTGTTAGCCAGGATGGTCTCGATCTCCTGACCTCGTGATCCGCCCGTCTCTGCCTCCCAAAGTGCTGGGATTACAGGCTTGAGCCACCGCGCCCGGCCAAAGGTTGCATTTTCAAAGATAAATTGGAGATTGCTATTGGTGAAATACAGCCAAAATACTGAATCTGATATACATATAGGTTTCTACAGGAAGATATAGTGTAATTTACAATTTGGAGATTTAATAACCAGGGCTACCCAGAAAAAGTGACTTGATAACATGGTACCAATAAGTAAGGGATGCTCTCTCAGTTTGAGTTTGCTACTTTCAAGATTTTAACTTCTCAGGTCATTAATCAAAATTACTGTGTAAGTTAGCCAATAGAATTTTTAGGTTAAAACAACAGATGGGGGGTTTGTGGAGTGTTTAATGTCATGGGCATTTTAGTAGCATAGACCCTTTGTTCTGCATTTGAATATTTCGCATATTTTTGTCACAGCTAATCTTCCCTCCCAAGTTTGCTATTCAAATCAAATGTCTGAATGACATTTCTGGTAGTCTGATGTATTTTTTGAGGAAGTTTGTGATTCCAATGCAGGTGTCTTCATTACCATTTCCTCTACACTGCAGAAGAAGCAAAACTCCTTGGTGAGAATTACTGCACATGTGTATGGGGAAAATCGTTCTGAAAGGCTAGAATGATACAAGTGAGCAAAAGAAGTTGTCAGGTTGACTATGGAGTAGTGGCAATAATCTCTAAACATTCCAAAAGACCATGAGCTGAACCTAAATTCCCTCGGAATCTGAACAGAAAAGGAATATAAAATTGCCAGCCAGTGGCCCAAAGCCATTTCAAGTACAGAAATTGTATTGAGACTATAGCTATTTGAACATTAAGTATAATTTTTCCACTTTTCCTCTTTATAAGCATATTTGTAAACTCAAAGCTGAGCAGAAGTGATTTTATTCTCTCAAGTTCGATACTGAGTTGATTGACTGCTCCCTTACCCCTCACTCTTCCGCTTCCCTTTCCTAAGGCAATAGTGCACCATTTAGGTTATTTTTGCTTCCGAATTTGAATAAAAAACCTAATGCCATGGATTTTTTTTCTTTTGCAACACACCTGTTTATCACCTTGTTTAAATGTAAATGTCCCCTCATGCTTTTGAAATAAGTTTCCTTTTGTAAAACAACCACAACCACAACAACAACAACAAAATATGGTGACAATCACAGCCCAACTTGTTATTTCAGTCAACGGTTAGATCCAGTTGCAAGGGGGCACCCTCCTTGCCTGAGGGCTATACTGGCTGCAGCCACCTTATGCAAAAATATCAAAGAATTTGTCCTAGGGTCCCCTCTGACCCTAGGGTGCCCCCACCTCTGTGAAATCTCTTCTAAGCTCTCACTACACTAAACACTATTCCGTTAGCTGCTTTGCCTCTTATGAGGTACTCCTGCTTTCTGCCCCCAACATCATTTTGAAGCACTGTAACACTCTTAACCGTGCTACCTGCCTCCTGCTTCCAGGTGAACAACAAGAGGAAGAGGAACATGACTGCAATCTACTAACCAATATCTTACTCTCCCCTAGGGAAAAATTAGAGGAAACTCCCATAGAGAATGCTGAATTAATGTGGTTCACGGATGGTTCCTATTTAAGGGACAACCAGGGGCATTACCAGGCAGGATATGCCATCACTTCCATAATAGACATAATCAAAAGTGCCCAACTCCAAGGAATCAAATCAGCCCAGATGGCTGAATTAATAGCATTAACTAGAGCTTGTAAATTAGCTAAAGGAAAAGTGGCAAATATATATACTGACAGCCAATATGCTTTCGGAGTAGTCCATGATTTTGGCATGCTATGGAAACAGAGGATTTCTTACCTCATCCGAATAGCCCATATGAAATGGGCACCAAGTCTCGGAGTTACCAGAAGCAATTCAGATGCCAAAGCAACTTGCAATCATAAAAATTTCTGGGCACTCAAAGGATAACACTCAAGAAGCAAAATGAAATAATCTACCTGATGCTGCAGCAAAGAATGCTGCCCTAGGAAAGATGGCCTGTCCTGTATGGCAATGTAATTTTTGTCCTACAAATACCCTCACTACAATTCTTTTACAATATCAATAAGTATCTACCCCTCAAGAGAAATGGAAGGGAGGTATGTTTGACGCGAGTAAAAAATTATGGATAGGGCCTAACAAAAAAACCATAGTTCCCATAGGTGCACAATTGTCTTTCCTTCAGTTTATTCACAAAATGACTGATTGGGCCTCTGAAAAAATAGTATCATGGGAACACAATACTTTTGGAAACCATCCCCCATGGTAGCCCAAAAAGTATATTCTTGATGTATTATATGCCCAAAACCTAACCCTAGCAAGCCCTTACATGGCTCCCAAGGTCATTTTCCTTTGCCAGTAGGACTTTTTGAAGTATGGCAGTTGGAGTTTATCCAGATGCCACCATTGCAAAATTTCAAATATATGATGGTTTTAGTTTGTATGTTTTCTCATTGGGTAGAAAGATTTCCTTGTTGGAGGGCTACCACCTTAATAGTAGGGAAAATTTTGTTAGACTCATTCCAGTTTGGGGAATTCCTTCTGAACTGCACAGTGATCATGGGACTCATTTTACTGGACAAGTTGTTCCATCCATTTGCAAAATCTGGCCTATAACACAACATTTCCATTGTGCCTACCATCCCCAATCCTCTGGGTTGGTGGAACAGACAAATAGCACAATAAAAACTCAATTAGCTAAGCTGACAGAGGCTTTTAACCACCCTTGGCCAAAACCCCTCCCACTGGTCTTGCTTAATCTTAGATCGACTCCTTTTCAAAAACATTGTTTATGGCTCTGTGAAATCGTAACAGGGAGACCTAACAAATAAAACAAAGCTGGTAACAGAATCTTTCCACAGTTGGCTCCCAGGGGCTGATGACCCCAAAGACCACGGATTACAGCCAGGCGACTTTGTATATTGGAAAAGACTCCAACTGAAGGATTCCCTACAACCCCACTGGAAAGGACCTTATCAGGGACTTTCAACTCCTGCACTGCAAAGTTAAAGGGAGTCACTTCTTCGATTCACATTTCACTCCGAAAACGAGCACCACATTCCTGACCACCCCTGGACTTCTGAACCAGTCTCTGACACCGGCCTGCGAATCAAGAGAACACTGGAGGCTCAGCCAGTCTCTAGAGCTACAATGAAAGCAGACACATTTCCAGAGATGCTGGACCAGGCCAGTCCTCATGAACCCTAAAATAATTCTCATTCTTACTTTGCTTGCTGTAGAATATTGCTAAAACCCTGAATGTTTTAACTGAGACCCCTAAGAAGCTGTTTGGGGTTGATGCACTCTCTTCCTTGGTATAACTTTCTAAATGGGTGCAGCTATACATTCCCTTGCTAAAGCCAGGAAAATGTTATACTTGTTCATTCTCATTCCCACAATCTCCTCTGTCTGCCTACCCCACACTCCTCTCTTCAGACTTGAAAATTTCTCCTGGTCTCTGCAACCTCAGCAATCTCCCTGCAGGCAAAGCCCACATCATTTGGTATGATATATATCAGGATGCAATGAAGAGTGTTATATGGAACAGCACCATTCTAAACATTCCCCGAGATGTCCAGTTTTTAGGGTACCTCTATTATAGGGCTGCAACCAAATATGACGCCCTGCAGGAATACTTGCCTAATAATGCCTCAGGACGATCATTGAGAGGGTCTAACCAGGTAGAACACGGCATAACAATAGATATTGGGGATTATCAGTTGAGGAAATTGCCTGGTTACAATGGGAAAAATCTAGCTGCCTCCTGTATAAACTGCCATAGCATGGCCTGCCCAAATAACCACCAGCCCTGTGCTTGTGGCTGGATCCTCCTATCCAGCACCAACTACACTGACACTACCCTTAAAGAACTATTTATGGTCAAGTGGTGGACAGAGGTCCCTGACAGCACAAATTCCACCCTAAGACCAGCGCTCCTCTGGGAAGCATTATGGAATACCCAGACATGGGCTTACTTAGGTGTAACCTCCACTCACCTAACAATTGTTTGGGATACCCAGCGGTTCTGGATTGACTCCATTTATCCAAATTGTACAAATGCCATCAGTATACAACGGCAACAACATTCCTGGTGGATACACCAAAATTGGCCACCCAAAAAACTAAAGTGTGACCTCACTGGAGGAGTTGGAGCTGGGCTAGGCATATTGGGGCAAGCTGAATTCATGACTAATGAAGAGAGACATTCTTTAGAAAAAAAATTCCCTATCAAAAATAGGCCACATTGAAGGAATGCTATTCCAGGAAGAGGGAAAAGGATGGGAAGCTGCTTTAAAAGATAATACAGCACTCATCAAATGGATGGAAGAAACCAGACAAACCATGAAAACATACTTCCAAACCCAAAGATGGGAACAAGCATGTACTCTTACCCAACAGGGGCTCATGTCTATTTTACTACAAATGGAATCTGAGGTGGCTATGAAGCAGTGGCCTACAATCCTCAGTTCTGAGGCACAATCCAAACACCTGTGGAAAACATATGGTCCACCAAACTTAGGGAGATTTTTGGATGGTAAATATGACCTTAAACGTTGTATTCTCAGAGCACAGGCACCGAAGTTAAATGAGGTTCAAAGGTACTCTGTTGTCCAACTGGCAGGCATTGGGACTATTATAAACAACACAAGAACCCCCCCTGGGAAATAGGTGGGCTATTTTAGCTGGTAATAACACATGGCATCCCATCTCCCTTTCAGATTGTGGACAAAAAAAGGAGAATGGCTATGCCCTCAAACTACTTGGAACCTTGATTTTTCCCAAACTTGGCCTCTAATATCCACCCCAATGGGACATAACATCTGGTGTATGGGGAAGGGCCGCTTCTGTTGGGAGGGACAAAAAAACAACATTGTAGAATTATATGACTTCTCCTGTAACAAAACTTCCTTTTCTCTTCCAAGTACCAGTACATAGTGCAATACAAAAGTGGTTGGAAAAATAGACTTGTCGACTGTTAACAAGTCCTATGACAATTTAGACATTGAGGACCAGGCGTTCCTTGCATGTGATTTATACCCTCCTCAGGATGTTATATCTATGGAGACAAATTGGCCAGAAGAGACATTAAATTTATTAGATTCTGATTTATTGTCCTCAAATAAGATCTATGATCATAAGGTTCAAATGACCCTTGATAAGGAGGGTAAACACACTGTGAGCCTGATCAAAGAATATGATAATGCATGCAGTGGTTTTTTTGGCTGGTTAGGTTGTTTACTGCCCTCTGACTCTACCTATAACCTTCTTGGATGCCTAATCTTTGCTATCTTTATGGTATTTGTTACTGTATTAGGATTAAATATCTCTTGTAAATGTTATGCCAGATACAGCAAAAGGAAAAGGCACAATTAAAGAACTGGATCATGATAGCTCACAAAATAAACATGACCTGGGATTTTTTTTTAGACTAAACCCTAGGTCTGACTCCATCTCACCCCTTAAACTATTGGCTATTACATCAGGTTAGACTGTGTCATCCCCCAGTGATCCAAATCACAGGTATTTTAAAACTATTGCTACCAACCAGACTACTCTAGGAATGAGTCTTCCTAGTGCCATGGGACCTTGCCAAATGACCAAATCAGACAACTCTAGGAATGAGCCTTCTTAGCGCCGTGGGATCTGCCGCTGTTTGTTGGCCTTCGTATGCATTCTGAGGAATGCTTTTTGGCTAAGAAGTGGGACTGAAGACAAAGCTCTCATTTTTTATCTTGCCCAAATTCCTTTCTAAGAGGTCTGGGGAGTCACGCCGTACAAACCATAAATTCTCATCAGATGGGTTTTATTTAACCTTATATATTGTGACTTAATTTCCAATCTGACTCTGGCATAACATGAGACGAGGAAAAAAACAAAAAATATTTAACCCCAAGACATGTTTCCCTGTCATATCTTGAAAACGGCCCTGCAGGCCAGGTGCGGTGGCTCACGCCTGTAATCCCAGCACTTTGGGAGTCCAAGGCAAGTGATCACCTAAGGTCAGGAGTTTGAGACCAGCCTGGCCAAAATGGCAAAACCCCGTCTTTACTAAAAATACAAAAATTAACCAGATGTGGTGGCGTGAGGCAGCCGGATTGGGAGGCTGAGGCAGAAGAATCGCTTGAACCTGGGAGGGTTAGGTTGCAACGAGCCAAGATCACGCCACTGCACTCCAGCCTAAGCAACAGAGTGAGACTCATCTTTTTTTTCTCTTTTTTTTTTTTTTTTTTGAGGCGGAGTCTCGCTCTGTCGCCCGGACTGGAGTGCAGTGGCCGGATCTCAGCTCACTGCAAGCTCTGCCTCCCGGGTTTATGCCATTCTCCTGCCTCAGCCTCCGGAGTAGCTGGGACTACAGGCGCCCGCCACCTCGCCCGGCTAGTTTTTGTATTTTTAGTAGAGACGGGGTTTCACCATGTTAGCCAGGATGGTCTCGATCTCCTGACCTCGTGATCCGCCCGTCTCAGCCTCCCAAAGTGCTGGGATTACAGGCTTGAGCCACCGTGCCCGGCGAGACTCATCTTAAAAAAAAAAAAAAAGAGAGAGAAAATGGCCCTACAAAGTCATCCTTGTAGGGGAAAATCTGCATCTGTAAAGAATCTCTATTAACATAGCTAGATCTTTTTCTTCCAAGCCCTCCCAATCCTGAAGAGATTAGCTAAAAGTCTAGTACCTTTTGGAAACATTTTTCATCTATTGTCTCTAAGGGCAGCAACTATAAGACTTCAAAGGAACCTTGGTCTCCACAATCTTTTATCATAACCTGAACATTTCCTTTTTATGGATCCTAGATCCTTAAACTCAACCAATTGTCAACCAGAAAATGTTAAAATTTACCTATAGCCTGCAACCTACTCCTCCCCTACTCCTTTGAGTTGTCCCACCCTTTTGAACCAAACCAATGTACTTCTTAAATGTATTTGATTGATGTCTCATGCCTCCCCTAAAATACATAAAACTAAGCTGTACCCCCACCACCTTGGGCACATGTTCTCAGGACCTCCTGAGGGCTGTGTCACAGGCCATGATCACTCATATTTGGCTCAGAATAAATCTCTTCAAATATTTGACAGAGTTTGGCTCTTTTCGTGGACATCATTAAAGAGCTGTCAAATGGTCAGGTATATATTTCAGAAAGCAATATGTAGGACTAGAGGTAAATGATTAGAAACCAGAAAAAGAGGACTTAATCTAGGGTAGTGGCCATGGGAGTAAATGGGTTGGTACACAAAATACTGTAGACATATACGACTAGGTAACCAAATGAACTATAGATGAGGGAGAGAGAAGTAATGAAGACCATTTACATTTCCAGCCGGGGTTATAAGTTTGATGGCAATGCCATTAACTGAAACAAGAAATGGGGAAAAACATATTTGAAGTAAAAATGTCATATTGAGCTAAAAGTACCCACAGTACATTTATGTATCAGTGCTTACGATGCAGTTAAAACATGTAGATCTGAGTTTTTGAGAAAAAGGGAGAGCTAAAGACATGAATGTGGAAGCAGCTCACAAGGAACTGAAAGCAAAGATAGTGGGGCGTGGAGGGTGGATATGATTTTCAAGTGAAAGCCCAGAGAGAAAAGAAGAAAGCTAAGGCTGGAAGTGTATTTATAAGACAAGTAATGAAGTACCAAGGAAGACATTAATGAAGGAGACAGAAAAAAGAAAGGAAGGGGAAACAGGAGACAGCAGCGTCAAAGTCAAAGGAGGAAGGAGAGATCAAAGTTTCAAAAATAAGTGAATTGGAATGAGAAATAAAAGAGGATGTGGACTCTGGTAGTTAAAATATTACTCATGACTTTTGCCAGAACAGTTCAAGAAAAACAGTGCAAGGAAGAAGATGGTTACCCCTGAGACTCAGGAGTGAATGGGAAGTGAAAAAGTAGAGATAGTGAGTATAGACTATATTTTAATGAATTTTGAGAGTAAGGCAAAGGGTCTCCAATTTCTCATTAGAAAATATGGATATTATCTCCCTACTAACATATGGTGGATGCATCAGAAGGCATTTTTATGAAATTTATCAAGGTTTTTTTTTGTTGTTGTTGTTTGAGATGGAGTTTCACTCTTGTTGCCCAGGCTGGAGTGCAATGGCAGATCTCAGCTCACTGCAATCTCCGCCTCCCAGGTTCAAGTGATTCTTTTGCCTCAGCCTCCCGGGTAGCTGGGATTACAGGCTCCTGCCACCACGCCCAGCTAATTTTTGTACTTTTAGTAGAGATGGGTTTTGTCATGTTGGCCAGGCTGGTCTCAAACTCCTGAGCTCAGGTGATCCACCTACCTTAGCCGCCTAAAGTGCTGGGATTACAGGCATGAGCCACCACGCCCTGCTTATCAAGGTTTTTAATAGGAAAATACCTTTATCTCAGAAGAGTGTTTGAAAATAACATTGGGTCCTGTTTTTCTACAAGTATGCCAAGTAGAGTTTTCTAATATGAGGATTTGTTATCTACCCTCCATTTGCATTCAGTCCTTTCTTTGATAAATCCTGAAGCAGCCATGACCCTGACAGACTCTACCTCCAAATCATTAAAACTTTAGGGTATGTGAACAACAATTATGAAGAATTTCAGAAAGACTGACATCTATTTTCATTCAGTAATTTTGTTGAAGCTTTAAAAACACATTTTGCTGTTTGGAGAACATTATTCAGAAATTCTTCCAATATTAGGCCGCGTGCAGGCTCACACCTGTAATTCAGCACTTTGGGAGGCCAAGGCAGGCGAATCACTTGACGTCAGGAGTTTGAGACCAGTCTGGCCTATGTGGTGAAACCCTGTCTCTACTAAAAATACAAAAATTAGCTGGGCATGGTGGCACATGCTTGTAATCCCAGCTACTTGAGAGGCAGAGGCTGCAGTGAACTGAGATCGCACCACTGCACTTCAGCCTGGGCAACAGAGGGAGACTCCATCTCAAATTTTAAAAAAGCAAAAACAAAAAAGAAATCCTTCCAATATTAGATTGCTATTTTACATACAGAAATTATCTTTATTAAAGAGTTAACAATGTAAGCAACCTACACCCAAAGTAAGTTTTGGATCCTAGGTTCACCGTCTAGTTCTGGGGAACATTTAAGAACAAAGCACTATTCACATTGAGGACATTTAGTTTATAAATAATAAATGGTAGTGGGTCCATTTTTTTTTGTAAAGTCTTAAATATTTTTGATGAGACGGGCCATTATCATTAAGTATTTATCAAGCACCTACCAGAAATGCTTAGTCAAACATGAAGGGCACTAACAGGAAGAGAAGGGAATTTTTTTTTCTTGAGACGGAGTCTCCCTCTGTCGCCCAGGCTGGAGTGCAGTGACGCGATCTCCACTCACTGCAAGCTCCACCTCCCGGGTTCCCACCATTCTCCTGCCTCAGCCTCCCAAGTAGCTGGGACTACAGGCGCCCGCCACCACGCCCAGCTAATTTTTTCTATTTTTAGTAGAGATGCGGTTTCGCCCTGTTAGCCAGGATGGTGTCGATCTCCTGATCTGGTGATCCGCCTGTCTCAGCCTCCCAAAGTGTTGGGATTACAGGCGTAAGCCACTGCGCCAGGCAACAGTCCTTATAGTTCTAAGAACAGCAACTGTGGACTTAGAGAGGGCTAGAAAGATTCAGAAAGTTTTTAAAATTTGTCCCCACCTTTGCTTTTAACTCTATGTGAAGGAGCTACTAACCTCTTAAAGACCACAAACTACTTCTGTAATTAGGGTTATAGTTATTTGCCTGCTCACTTCAGAGGGCCATTTGAGAATTATGAGATAATGTTTTTATAGCTCTTTTAACTGCACAGATGAAAGGCCCTAATTATTAATGACCGGTAGACTTATTCCCTTTCCTTTTGTTTTCTGGCAGGTGACTAGTGGAATTATTCTGATGTCATTTTTCCTACTTAGGTTTCCCTAAAGTCTGTGCTTAGAAAAGGATACCAAAAGAACAACCCTTTAAATATAAGTCTCAGTTTGTCTAATCTAGATGTAGGCCAGTTATAAGTCATGGAGCCTATGTAAAGCATTTCAAAGAATACTACTAAGACAAGACATGTTATAAAAATAATAGTCCTCATGTAGAGAACAAAAAACCATTCAGAAAGCAACTGATGGTGACATATTTTTACCTCATTACAAAAAAAGACCAAATGAGCCTTTTTGAGAAGTCACAAAATGAAATACAGTTGATCCTTGAACAATATGAGTGTGAACTACATGGGTTCATTTATACACAAATTTTCCTACCCCTCTGCCACCCCTACGACAGTAAGATCAACCCTTCTTCCTCCTCAATGTGAAGGATGAGGATAAAGAACTTTATGACGATCTACTTCTACTTAATGAATAGTAAATATATTTTCTCCTTTTTTTTTTTTTGAGATGGAGTCTTGCTCTGTCACCCATGCTGGAGTGCAGTGGGTGCAAATCTCAGCTCACTGCAAGCTCTGCCTCCCGGGTTCACAGCATTCTCCTGCCTCAGCCTCCCGAGTAGCTGGGACTACAGGCGCCCGCCACATTCCCGGTTAATTTTTTGTATTTTTGGTAGAGACAGGGTTTCACCGTGTTAGCTAGGATGGTCTTGACCTCCTGACCTTACGATACGCCCGCCTTGGCCTCCCAAAGTGCTGGGATTACAGGCGTGAGCCACCACGCCCAGCCTCCTTATGATTTTCTTAATAACATTTTCTTTAGCTCACTTTATTATAGTATATATAATACATAATACATAAAAGATAAGTGTTAATCATCTGTTATGTAAGGCTTCTGGTTAGAACTTAACTACTTCTGGCTATTAGTGGTTCAGTAGCAGCAGTAGTTAAGATTTTGAGTAGTCAAAATTATATGTAGATTTTTGACTATGCTGGGGGTGGGGGAGTTGGTGTCCCTTAACCCCTTTGTTGCTCAAAGGTCAACTGTATTTAATAATGAATTGAGAAGTCATTGTGTAAGCCATGTGCTCCCCTGACTTATGACAATGGAAGTTGTGTTTAGAGCTGACCCTATGAAGAAAAACAAAACAGTACAAAAACAACCCAGGAACCAAAGTTTTAAGAATTGCTTTAATTAGGAGAAAAGAGAAAGATGTTTAATTAAATTCTGTAGAAGCCAGAATTTCCGTAGCTAATCAGACTGAGTACTCCG
Organism: Piliocolobus tephrosceles; assembly: GCF_002776525.5. Taxonomy (NCBI): domain Eukaryota; kingdom Metazoa; phylum Chordata; class Mammalia; order Primates; family Cercopithecidae; genus Piliocolobus; species Piliocolobus tephrosceles. The sequence goes on along the minus strand of NC_045448.1, from coordinate 62,608,693 downwards.
AGTGCGATGTGTTCATTGATGAGTGGTCAACAGACAGAACAGCTCCATGAAAACTACAATTCTTCTAGTCTCTAGGACCTAAGAATATTTTCTGTCACTCCCTTTGTTTTGGTCACACCTTTCTCAGATGCTGGATCCCTTATACACTTGAGTATCATCCATAAATCTCTATACTCTAAAAATCTCTCCTCCTTCCCCTTGGGCAAAACTTGTTTAAAAATTCACCTACAAACAATTCTTGACAACAATGTTTAATGTGAATCTAATGAAATCTCTAGACTTACCTTTCATCTTACAGGAAACAGAGGAACAAAAAAAAGTTGAATGACAAAATGAGTAAGTAGGAAGTAAGGCCTTCCATAACCACACTGACTTAAGATACTTCAAGAGAGACAGAGAGAGAGAAAGAGAGAGACAGAGAAAAGACTACTGTAGATGAGTAGGACTATTCTAGATCAGAAGTTTGTGGCAAACTTCAGCTCATGGGCAAGTCTGGCTTGCTCCTATCTTCTTCTTCATTACAGTTTTATCAGAATATAGCAAGGCTCATTCATTTTCACAAATCTGTGGCTGCTTTCAGGCTACAATGGCAAAGTTGCATAGCTGCAACAGAGGCAATGTGGCACACAAAGCCTGAAATATTTATTATCCAGGATTTTTTTTTTTTTTTCAATTGAGACAGGGTCTTATTCTGTCACCCAGGCTGGAGTGCAGTGGCACAATCATGGCACACTGCAACCTCAACCTCCTAGGCTCAAGCAAACCTCCCACCTTAGGTGTTGCCTCGAGTAGATGGGACTACAGGCATGTGCTAGCACACCTAGCTAATTTTTAAATTTTTTGTAGAGATGGGGTCTCAGTATATTGCCCAGGCTGGTCTCAAACACCTGGGCTCAAGCCATCTTCCTGCTTCAGCCTCTCAAAAGTGCTGGAATTACAGGTGTGAGCCACCGTGCCTGGCCAAATTTAACAAAGATGTCTCCTAAAAATGGGAGATGCTAAAAAGGGGAATTGGATAGCTGATATCAAGGAAGGGAAGGAAACTTGTTTTTTTTTTTTTTTTTTACTGTATATGGTTTTCTAATTGTTGATTTTTTTACATGTGCATATATGTTACCTATTTAAAAAGCTAAAGCTTAAAACCAACCAATCTATGTTCAAAATTAAAACAAAAAAATTCTTTTGTCTCAGGCTCCTGAGTAGCTGGGACTACAGGCACGCACCACCACACCCAGCTAATTTTTGTATTTTTAGTAGAGATGAGGTTTCACCATGTTGGTTAGGCTGGTCTTGAACTCCTGACCTTGTGATCCACCTGCCTCGGCCTCCCAAAGTGCTGGGATTACAGGCATGAGCCACTGCACCCAGCCAATACAGCCTAAAAATTTTAAACTGTTTTGGTTACACATGATCACAAAGCTGGACAGGGACAGAAAGCACAGAAATGAAAGCTTCCAACTTGACTGGGAGAGCCAGTCCACTGCCCACAGACCACGGGGCACGTCATCTAAAGGACACACAGAGGTGTGGGAGACAACCTGGCTCCAGGTCCTCCAGCAGCTCCTAGTTCCTGCTGGTGCCAGGATTACCACTCAAGTGTTCTAAAGTCTCCCCGCTTCAAATTAACAGAGATTAAAGGGATACAGAAACAATGCAGTATGAGAACATTTATGAGATTCTGGTTCAGGTATCAGCAAAGCATGTATGCCTTTAGAACTGGAAAAAAGTCTATGTTCTGTTTGTTCTTCAACATCACAGAGACATAAAAAATTCAACACTGCAAATCAGAAATGTATACAAGCTTTTGTAATTTGGTCATTATTTCAGGTGAGAGAGGTCCTATATCTAATTCCTAACCCTCCATCCAGTGATAAATATCAAATTAATGGATACAAGGTTAACTTTGTGGTCCAAGGATAAATGTAGTATATATATTTCAGTGACATTTTCTAACTACCAAAAAAGCGAAATTAGATTCCTGACTTACACCCTATACAAATTCCTAGTAGGTTACAAATTTAATGTTAATGCCAAAAACAAACAGAAAAACCCAAAACAGAATGGTTTTAGAGATCTAAAAAGAAGCAGGAAACCTCAAATAAAAGCCTAAGATTGACATATTTGAATATAGAAAAATTGAAATTTTTTTCTGAAGAAAAATCATCAACAAAGTAAAAAAAGCAATAAACTATAATACATAATAGATTTTAAATTCCTATAATTCAAAAAGCTTTTATAAATTGATAAGAAAATCATAAATCATCCAAGAGAAAAAAGAGGTATAGGATGTGCACAGGCAATTCGTAAGAGGAAATCTAGATAGCTAGTAGACATGACAACAGACTCAACCTCACTGGTGGACAAGGAAATGTAGAGTAAAGCAACAAGGGATATAATTAAAAAAAAAAAAATCTAGATTGGGCCGGGCGCGGTAGCTCACGCTTGTAATCCCAGCACTTTGGGAGGCTGAGGCAGGCAGATCACCTGGGTCGGGAGTTTAAGACCAGCCTGACCAACATGGAGAAACCCAGTCTCTACTAAAAATACAAAATTAGCCAGGTGTGGTGACACATTTCTGTAATCCTAGCTACATGGGAGGCTGAGGCAGGAGAATTGCTTGAACCCAGGAGGCAGAGGTTGTGGTGAGCCGAGATGGCACCATTGCACTCCAGCCTGGGCAACAGCGAGACTTTGTCTCAAAAAAAAAAATCTAGATTGAGAAAAACTAGAGCCTAACGTTCAGGGATGGTAGAGATGTAGACAAAGGAATCTGATATGTTGCTGGCAGAAGTGTGAACTATTACAACCTTCTGAAAAGTGATCCAGCAGTAGCTATTGAAATTAACGCATGTATACACTTTGCAACAGAAATCCTAATCCTAAAATCAGAAAACAAAAGCACCAGTATATAAGGGTATATATACATATATAAGACTTTTTTTTTTTTTTCTGGTTTGTAGTAGCAAAAAACACCAATAAAAACAACAAGGTAGAAACATCTTAAATGTCATTAACATCTTGCCCAGAACATGGAATAAGTATTATGCAGCTATTAAAAAAGAAACAATGTTATACTTGTATCTACTGAGTTGGAGAGCTGCCCATGATCTATTCAGTAAAGCAACTTGCCTGAGTAATATATATAATACAGCCAATTTTGGTAAAAAAAAATTCCAACTATCATCCAAAACTCCGTAAGTATGATTATGTTTGTATTTGCAGGAGAAATGATGTCAAAGAATACTAATATTGGTAGAACTGGGGATATCTTATTTAAATTTTGTGTATTTTTGTATTTTTCAGTAGTTTTACGAATATGTATTCTTTTGTAATTTTTGAAAAGGAGTTTGACAAATAAAATTTACTTAAGAATTATTTATCCCATTTAGTGACTATTTAAAGAGAATTGGGACCGTGAACTCCTGTTCCTCTGCTGGAAGTCAATTCCATTCAATAACTTCCCCAATGATTTCTCCCCTGACCACAACATGGCCCAAATGTACATCTCAGACACCAATTAACAAACATCAAGTATACAGGTTATCCACTTACTCAAAGTATACTTATTTTCAGCTAACTCTACTGGGTACTAAGGACAGGGCAATGAATAAGGCAGGCACAGTGCTAGTATTCATCTCTAATTTTTTATTTTTATAGAGACAGAGTCTCCCTACGTTGTCCAAGCTGGTCTCAAACTCTCGGGCTCAAACCATTCTCCTGCCTCAGCCTCCCAAAGTGCTGGGATTACAGGCATGAGCCACTACTCCTGGCCCAAGTCTTCATCTTCATTCTGGTTTCCTTTATGGACGTTCTTTGGAAGCATATTGTTTATATGATTCATACCATAGGTAGGTACAAGAGCAAACCACACAGATGCCAGCCATTACTACAGGAGGAACTCTGAGGTGCAAAACTATTCACATTTTCCAGGAAGTATAATTCTTTGAGGTGCTAACTTTTGAAAAGATTATATTCAGACCTTTTGGAAAGATTATATTCAGAGATAATGCTTTCCAGTGCTTCACATTCCACCTCTCCCTATTTATTTAAAAGCTACATAAAAGCCCCATACAGCAATTCTCAGTGAATTTCCAGGTCAATCCATTTTTTTCTGTTGACATCTGACAGACATCAGCAGAGAGAATTTTGCCTTAAGCTTGGAAAGTTCTTGCTTAAAGTGATGTCTCCAGGAATAAAGTCTGAAGGAAAAGTGGTTTGTTTCTAAGTACGTGCTATGTCCATTCACTATGCTACCTAAAAAACACAAAAAATGTAAACCCAAGATAAAATTCGAATACCCCTCTAACCATCTGAATGGATTTCCTCCTCAGCCAGGGTGTCAGAGGTGTTCAAACCAGAGCAACTCTATCTTGAGTGAGGGCTAGGAAAATGAGGGTGGGACTTGCTGGGCTGCCTTCCTAGCATCTAGCCTCCAGATGTTTCCAGTTAAGGGAACAGATTGATAATATTCACTAAACAGACCCAGACTTGGGAGTGTTCTAATATCCCAATATATGGAGAGCAAAGGCATTCCAAATTTTGCTTTAAAGATGATAATATTGATTCTTGCAAAATACAGTAATTAAGAAAATTAATCTTTTATCACAAACCCTTGTAGCAAGATCACATCCCCCTATGATCTTTCCATCCTGTCTATAAACAAGCACTGTACCCAGGGTGGATGCATTCCTCCTCTTTCAGGAACACCCTACTCTGTCTATGGAGTAGCTGTACTTTCACTACTTTACTTTCTTAATAAATTTGTTTTTACTTTGCACTGTGGACTCGCCCTGAATTCTTTCTTGCGTGAGATCCAAGAACCCTCTCTTGGGGTCTGAATCGGGACCCCTTTCCTGTAACAAGGGCACTTTTAAAATTTAACCTGAAAGACTGGTTCAGGACATGATGGGAGGTGGGAGTCAGACATGCCTCATTATACCTCTCTGGCATTAACATCAACACAGACGTTTAAGTCTGAAAAGAAACATTTTACAACCTGTTCTCTCTAAAGTCTACCACCTGAAGGCTTCCTCTGCAAATAAGAACTTTGGTCTCCACAATTCTTTTTTTTTTGAGACAGAGTCTTGCTCTGTTGCCCAGGCTGCCTCAGCCTCCCAAGTAGCTGGGACTACAGGTGCATGCCACCATGCCCGGCTATTTTTTTTTTTTTTTGTATTTTTAGTAGAGACAGAGTTTCACCATGCTGGCCAGGCTGGTCTTGAACTCCTGACCTTGTGATCCATCCACCTCAGCCTCCCAAAGTGCTGGGATTACAGGCCTGAGTCACTGCACATGGCCCCATCTTTTTTTTTTTTTTTTTTGAGACGGAGTCTCACTCTGTAGCCCAGGCTGGAGCGCAGTGGTGCGATCTCAGCTCACTGCAAGCTCCGCCTCCTGGGTTCACGCCATTCTCCTGCCTCAGCCTCCCAAGTATCTAGGACTACAGGTGCCCGCCACCATGCCTGGCTAATTTTTTGTATTTTTAGTACAGAGGGGGTTTCACTGTGTTAATCAGCATGGTCTTGATCTCCTGACCTTGTGATCCACCCGCTTCGGCCTCCCAAAGTGCTGGGATTATAGGCCTGAGGCACCGCGCCCAGCCCCACAGTTCTTTATCTTAAGCTAGATATTCCTTTCTGTTGATCCCAGGTCTTTAGATAAACTCAACCAATTGTCAAACAGAAGAATTTTAAATCTACCTCTAAGCTGGAAGCCCCAACCCACTTCAAGTTGTCCCATCTTTCTGTACCAAACCGATGTATTTTAGAAATGTATTTCATTGAAGCTTCATGTCTCCCTAAAATGTATAAAACTAAGTTGCACCTCGACCACCGTGGGTTCTCAGGATCTCCTGAAGGCTGTGACCACTCTCATTTGGCTCAGAATAAATATATTTATTTATTTATAAATCTCTTATAATATTTTACAGAGTTTGGCTCTTTTTGTTACAAAGATTAGGTCCCTGTCCTGGAATTTGCAATCCCACAGAAGACAGAGAAACATAAATAGATCCTGTCCATAATGTGAAGTAAAGTATGACAACAGGGATGTGTGGGAGGCTATACAAGTTGCCTATGACATGCATAACAATGTCAATGCTGTTTGGTTGGCAGATTCTAGAAAAAGAAAATCCCAATTTGAGAGAGAAAAATACCTTCAACTGAAGTGTTTTTCCCTTCCACCTGTCACTTCTCAAAGTAGAAAGAGGAAACTAATTTGGTTAACCCTGTGTTTAATATTCACTATTTGTTCCTTTTATAATATTAATTCCAACAAGTATAACTCACAAAATAAATGTGCAATTTTATTACAAATTGGAATAAATAATATTTCTTCCTTCTCTTAAACCAAATTAAACAAAGCAAATCTGTTTACAGTAAGTAACTAAACACCTTCCATTTGACTCTGCCAAGTTACATCAATCTTTCCCTTCTAATAATTTTTTTTTTTTTAAGACAGGGTCTCACTCTGTCACCCAGGCTGGAGGGCAGTGGTGCAATCATAGCACACTGCAGCCTCAATCTCCTAGGCTCAAACGATCTTGCCACCTCAGCCTCCCAAGTAGCTCAGGCCACAGGAATGAGCCACTACGCCAGGCTAACTTTTTAATTTTTATGGAGACAGGGTCTCACCATGTTGCTCAGGCTGGTCTCAAACCCCTCCTGGGCTCAAATGATTCTCCCGCCTTGGCCTCCCAAAGTCTGGGATTACCAGCGGGAGCCACTGTGCCCGGCCTAAATACTTTTAACAAATACTCAACAAGCCACTTGTTTGTCTCAGTATATGCCCCTGCTTTCTCGTTCCTTTCCTTTGTTTTTACTACTCTTTTTTTTTTTTTTTTTTTTGAGACAGAGTCTTGCTCTTTCACTCTGGCTGGAGTGCAGTGGTGTGATCTTGGCTCACTGCAACCTCCGCCTACTGGGTTCAAGTGATTCTCGTGCCTCAGCCTCATGAGTAGCTGGGATTACAGGTGCACGCCACCATGCTTGGCTAGTTTTTGTGTTTTTAGTAGAGACGGGGTTTCACCATGTTGCCCAGGCTGGTCTCAAACTCCAGGGCTCAACTGATCCACCCAGTTTGGCCTCCCAAAGTGCTGGGATTACAGGCGTGAGCCACTGCACCCAGCCACTGTTTTTACTACTCTTTCAACTTGACCTCTTCCCCATCTCTGTTGTCTCCTATCTACCTATTCTTCAAGGCTTAGGCCAAAGACATCCTCTTTTATGCATCCCTCTCAGATGCCAATCTCACCACCTCTTGCCTCATCTTAGTCCCTCTCAGCATTTTATCTGTCCACTCTCCTGGCAATCATCCTTTCCCAACAAAGACAACATTATGTACATCACAGCTCTTTTCCACCAACAGGAATCTGATTCCTTATTGCATCTACACAGTATTGTGAACATAGTAAGCATTCAACAAATTATTGATCTGTTAAGGGATAAAAGGATGAGACTTTGTACCACAGTCAGGCAGAGTCAGAGAAAATGAGAGAAGCCGAGTCCTTTTGCAAAGCTCGCAGATGCAGCCAGGGTGGCTAAGACACTGGGAAAGGAATATTGCAACAGCAAGGTCTTTTCCATTCCCTTTATTATATTCTCCCCCTACAGAATTCAGAGAAAAAGGTCTAGAGAACTTACAACAGAGTGGTCTCCGACTGAGATATTCTAGCAATTCTGCTGGAAAACCTCTTTCTCTAAGACTTCCAAATGATTATATTGCCATGTGACAACATATGGTTCATACAAATCAGATGTCAAGAAATTTGCTTAGTTTTTATGTCAGTGAGCATTTACTGAGCTGCTACACTGAGCAAGAAGTTGTGCCACACACTTAAAACATGTGTGTTAGTGTCTGAATCGTGAGTTATAGCTCTCAGAATGGGGTGGGAGCCAGAGGTCTGGGGCCAGGGTACAATGGGATTTGAGTTCTAGTTCCTCATGAATTATGAAGCCTTGGGAAATTCATTTGGGAAACTCATGAATCCAGTTTCATTCTGTTCAACTACAAAAGAGGAGTTACAATGCTTACGTCATATGATTATATCCAGAGATAATTGAGACAGCATAAATAAGAGGCTCTAGCAAGAGGATGATACATTATAGATGGGCTTTTAAAATTTTTCTCGTAAACTCAGATTCCTTAAAGATAAAGTTGTAGGATGGGAGTGAGGAAGTGGGGGTAGTGACTGTGATAAACTGGAGACATTCTAAACTGCATTTAAAACGGAACAGCCACTATTCCACCTTAGCCAATTACTGGTATAGAGGAACACAGGCCCAGTGATGTTTTTATTTTTTTTTAAAGAGAAGTTGGAAAGTTCACATTAATGTGAATTCTGTTTTTTTGAACACTGACATGTAATTGAAATTTTTGAAAAACATGTGCACCAGGCCAGGCATGGTGGCTCACTCCTGTAATCCTAGCACTTTGGGAGGCCTAGGTGGGAGGATCACCTGAGGTCAGGAGTTCAAGACCAGCTTGGTCTACGTGGTGAAACCCTGTCTCTACTGAAAATACAAAAATTAGCTGGGTGTGGTTGCATGAGCCTGTAGTTCCAGCTACTAGGGAGGCTAAGGCAGGAGAATGGCTTGAACCCGGGAGGCAGTGGTTGAAGTGAGCCAAGATCATGCCATTGCACTCCAGCCTGGACAAGAGTGAGACTCTGTCTCAAAAACGAAAACAAAAACAAAAACAAAAAAAACACAAACAAAATGTGCACCAAATGAAGCATCTGTCAGCCTAAAAGTGTAAGCCATCAGCTTGCAATCTATGCCTTAATGGCTAAGAGGGAAGGGAGAAATGACAAATATATTAATAGTTCCCCTGCTAGAAGCTCCAAAGACTTGGTGAGAGTGGAAGTTAATGCCTAGTTATGATTTTACCACTTAGTTCTTGTTTTTTCCTGTGCTGTGAAAAGGATAATAGATAAGACAGAGAAGATGAACTAGATACTGCTGTTCAGAGACAATCCCAAACACAGAAAGCAGCAACTCTGCACACTGTTTAGCCTCCTGAGTTTAGAGTGTTGTATAATACAGAATTTGACTGGCTTGTCCCAGGTTCCTGGTAGAAAGCATCTAAACCTTGGAACTTCCCAAGTGACCAGGAGAGTGTTTGTTATTCATGGTGGGCCCTGGTAGTGTAAACTAATGAGGCAATTCATTGTGAATGAATCCCAGGAGCTCATGCTAATGAGATTCAGGATGAGGGGTGGGCCAAGCCAGAAAGACCAACCAAGTGATTACAGGGATGGGGCTTCGAGCCACTTAATATTAGCCCAACCTCGGGACAGAGGAGGGCTGAAGACTGAGTTCAATCATACGGCCAGCCTTCAATCAATCATGCCTATATGATGAAACCTCAATACAAATCTTTGGACATGAGAGTCTCAATGGAGCTTCCTGGTTAATTAACACATCGATGTGATGGGAGGGTGATGTGCCCTGATTCCAAAGGAAGAGTGCATGGAAGCTCTGTGTTTGGAATTCTTCTAGACTTCACCCTATGTGTTTCCTCATTTGGCTGGCCCTGGTTTGTACAGTGTTAAGAGAAAAAATAAACTGTAAAGTATTTTAAAGAGGTTTATTCTAGCTAGGCATGGTGGCTCATGCCTTTAATGCCAACACTTTGGGAGGCCAAGGCAGGTGGATCACCTGAGGTCAGGGGTTAAAGACCAGCGTGGCCAACATGGTGAAATCGTGACTCTACTAAAAATACAAAAATTAGCCAGGCATGGTGGCGGCACCTGTAATCCCAGCTACTTGGGAGGCTGAGGCAGGAGAATCACTTGAACCCAGGAGGCAGAGGTTGCAGTGAGCTGAGATCGTACCACTGCACTCCAGCATGGGCAACAAAAGTGAAATGTCATCTCATAAATAAATAAACAAACAGACAGACAGATAAATAGATAGATAGACAGATTCATTCTGGGCTGATTTGAGTGACCATGGCTCAGGGTATAGTCTCAAGACATCCTGAGAATGTATACCTGAGGCAGTCAGGTTACAGTTTGGTTTTAAACATTTTAGGCAAATGGAAATTACAGGTAAGGTATACATTGGTTCAGCCCAAAAAGGCAGGACATCTTGAAGTGAGGGGTTACAAGTCATGGGAGGGTTTTAGGGATTCTTTAGTTGACAATGGATTGAGAGAGTAAAGCTATTGTCTAAAGACTTGAGATTGGTAGAAAGGAATGCTTAGGTGAAGATAAGAGGATGGTGGAGGTCAAGGTTCTTGTTATATAGATAAAGCCTCATAGGTAGCAGGCCTCAGAGAGAACGGATGGTAAATGTCTGTTTTTAGAACTTAAAGGCGTCAGACTCTCAGTTAATCTCTCCTAGATGCAGGAAAGCCCTAGAAAGGGAAGTCCCAGTTGTATTAAGAGATTCTCTACAAACACAAATTTGCAGAAGATGGCTTTGCAGGGCCATTTCAATAGGTTAGCACTGTGGCAGCCATCTGAAAATATGTCAAAGAAATATATTGTGGCGCTGTTTCCTGTCTGTGCTGCTGGGCCTGGGAACCCATCTGGTGGTCCACACAGGGCAGTGACACAGAATTCTTTCAGTGCCACTTTGCCAGCTGGGCTTGCCACTGGGCTTGCTTTCCCCACTCGGCCTGGTGGACTGCACTCAGCTAGCACTATCAGCCTGGATCCCATGCCCACCACAAGTGAGCAAGACATGGAGTGGCAAGGGGTGTGTGAGTGAGTGAGCGCAGGGTCCATCCATGGTGCACGGCCAGGCACACTGGCTGTTGTAGCAGGACAGACAGCTCCAGATTCCGGCACAGGCATGAGCTCCGTACAAGGCTATGGCGGGACCAGGCGTGCCTCAAGCAGCTTCTGCCTTGGGCACTAGCATCTAGATGTGGGGAATGCAGCAGTGCCCAAAAATTCAGTGATGCCAGCAAATGTGGAGCCCCAAGGGAACAGAAGCATTGCTGCTCTTCACTCCTGTGGTCTGGCAGACAAGAGTGTGTCACTGCCTGCAGCTTGGTGAGCTGGCCAGGAACATGTTACAGCACTTTTCGTACCCACCATTCGGTAGGTCCCAGGTTCTTGTCCCACGTCCAAGAAGAATGAGGTTATGTGGACAACTGGAGGGTGAGCAAGGTGGAGAAGAGTTTTACTGAGTGACAGAACAGCTCTCAGTGGAGACGGACCTAAACTGGGTAACCCCTACCTGAAGGCAGGTAGTCCCAATGTGTGGCTGAGTCCAGGGTTTTTATGGGCTCAGAATGGGGGAGTAAGTGCTGATTAGTCCATGGATGGGCCTAGAAAAGCCCCATTTGATTGGTTAAAAGGCATCGGGGAAGTTCTCACTCTGGTCAGGGACTTTACCCACAACTGGCAGCTTGGTTTTCAGGCTTAAATTTGTCTTTGGTTTGAAGGTTGGGTTTCACCAGGGACCCGCCCCTGTTTGCCTAGGAATTTGTCTACCTCCTGTCACTATCAGCAGCATGGGGAGGTGGCTCATAAAAGAATATATATATATATAAAATATATAAAATATATTTTTATTTTCTTCAGGGTCTACTATCCGTCATGTGATACTATACTACAGTGAGGTTGGAAAGTAAGCCACATTATACTGGGTTAATTAAAAAAAAAAAAAAACATTTAACAAGATGTTTATGGTTTGAGGGTGTGACTGAACACCTGCCTTGCATGGGCTTAGGTCTTATTTATAATTTGGTATCTTACTGCCATAAAGAGTCATTTTATCAGTCTTATGATCTCTATTTTAAACTTAATGCTAATCAGTTGTGCCTAAACTCCAAAAGGGAGGGCATATAATGAGGTGTGTTCAACCTTCCTTCCTATCATGGCTGGGAATTTAGTTTTTCAGGTGGCTCTGGGGTTCTCACGGCCAAAAGAGGGTCTGCTCAGTCAACCGTGGGGTGAGGGAGGCCTAGGATTTTATTCTTGATTTATAATAGTTGATTTTTATAATTATTTTTTCATTTTTAAAAATTTTCTTCCAGTGAATGGATCACAATAGTTTATAACTAAACTGTAATCATAAGTAGAACTGGCCCCTCCATATGTCAGAGGCATTTGAACCAGAGCAACTCCATCTTGAATAGGGTTTGGGTAAAATAAGGCTGAGACCTATGAGGCTGCATTCCCAGGAAGTTAAGGCATTCTTAAGTCATGAGATGAAATAGAAAGTTGGCGGCCGGGCGCAGTGGCTCAAGCCTGTAATTCTAGCACTTTGGGAGGCCAAGACGGGCAGATCACGAGGTCAGGAGATCAAGACCATCCTGGCTAACACGGTGAAACCCCGTCTCTACTAAAAAAATATAAAAATCTAGCCGGGCGAGGTGGCGGGCGCCTGTAGTCCCAGCTACTTGGGAGGCTAAGGCAGGAGAATGGCGTAAATCTGGGAGGCAGAGTTTGCAGTGAGCTGAGATCCGGCCACTGCACTCCAGCCTGGGTGACAGAGTGAGACTCCATCTCAAAAACAAAAACAAAAACAAACAAACAAAAAAAGAAAGTTGGCAGGAGATACAGGTCACAAAGACCTTGCTGATAAAACAGCAAGTGGTAAAGAAGCCAGACAAATCCCTCCAAGACCAAGATGATGATAAAAGTGACCTCTGGTCATCCTCACTGCTCATTATGTGCTAATTATAATGTATTAGCATACTAAAAGATACTCTCACCAGCAACATTACAGTTTACAAATCCCACGGCAACGTTATGAAATTACCGTATATGGTATAAAAGGGGGAGGAACCCTCAGTTCCAGGAATTGCCCACCCCTTTCCCAGAAAACTCATGAACAATCCACCCCTTGTTTAGCATATAATCAAGAATAACAATAAGAATAAGCAGCTGACCAGCGCATGGCTCTGCTCTGCCTATGGAGTAGCCATTTTTTATTCCTTTACTTTCTCTTTTTTTGAGATGGAGTCTTGCTCTATCATCCAGGCTGGAATGCAATGGCACAATCTCAGCTCACTGCAACCTCCATGTCCCAGGTTCAAGTGATTCTCCTGTCTCAGCCTCCCAAGTAGCTGGGACTACAGGCATGCACCACCACACCTGGCTAATTTTTTGTATTTTTGGTGGAGACGAGATTTCACCAAGTTGGCCAGGCTGGTCTTTAACCTCTGACCTCAGTTGATCTGCACACGTTGGCCTCCCAAAGTGCTGGGATTATAGGCGTGAGCCACTGCGCCTGGACTATTCTTTTACTTTCTTAATAAACCTGTTCGCTTTATTCTGTGGACTCATCCTTAATTCTTTCTTGCCTGGGATCCAAGAACCCTTTCGGGGTCTGGATCAGGAGCCCTTTCCAGTAACACATATACATGGGTTTCACATCCTGCAAACATTTTGTTTCCTTTTCTTTTATCTTTTAGTTGTTTTTTTTTTTTTAGAGACAGGGTCTTGCTCTGTCATCCAGGCTGGGTTGCAGTGGCATGATCATAGCTCACTTAAGCCTCAAACTCCTGAGCTTAAGTGATCCTCCTGCATCAGCCTCCACAGTAACTGGGATTACAGAAAAGCACCACCATGCCTGGCTAATTTTTAAGTATTTTTTTTTAGTGACAGGGTCTTGCTATGTTGTGCAAGCTGGCCTCAAACTCCTGAACTCAAGCAATCCTCTTTCCTCAGCCTCTCAAAGTGCTGAGATTACAAGCTTGAGCAACTGCACCCAGTCAACTATATTTTTGACTTACTTTTTGTTGGGAAAAAATCACTAGTAAGTGGACTTGTGCGGTTCAAACCCATGTTGCTCAAGGGTCAAATGTATAGTGCTTTCCTGAGTTCTGTGAGTTGTTCTAATTATAGAGCCCGAAGGGGCTTGAGGGATCCCTCCAATTTATAGCCAGTTGGTCAGAAATGAAGATGGCCTGGGACCCCAACTTGCAACAGGCATCTGAAGTGAGGGCAGTCTTGTTGGGAACTGTGCCTCTAACTTACAGGGTCTATGCTAACTTTGAGTGGTTAGTATCAGAATTGAAATATTGCAGTATATTCTAAGCCTCTAAGTTGAAGACTTACTGCTATTAACACATTTTGATAGATCTAAATTGTTGATGCCAGAAAGATTTTCAATCTCAAAATAATCGAGAGCCAACAATTTAGCTTATAGTCTGAATTCAACAGCTTGTATCTCAGCCACAAGTGATAATGTTAGGAAAAGAAGTGCCAAATGTTACACTGAGAAGACAAAGTCAACTTAGAAATGATCTCTCTCTTAAAGCAAAATAAGAAACTGACATTCAGTCTCCCTTGAAAACTTCTTGTTATAAGTATGCCAGCCAAGAAATACAACCAGTGAGGATTTGTCCTTCAGGTCCCAGAAATATGTACAAAATTATTTTTGGTCAACCTTAAGTCCTTATCCTACCCACCACCTGCATTGATTCTGTTCCCTTCAATTAATATCCCACCCGAGTTTCTACTCCTAATACTATCTGAGCTGTAATTATTTTAAGTCAAATAAAGTGCCTGGCCCTAATCAATGAGAACCTCTCCTTCCGTCACATTATTTCCTATCAGATTGTTATTTTCGCTGTCTTACTGAAAATCTTTAAATCTCCCATATTTGCCTCTTTCCTTATTCTACAAAGTCCTAAAACACATAGAGTTAACATCATGTTAAAACTTGATGTTGGCCAGGCATGGTGGCTCATGCCTGTAATCCCAACACTTTGAGAGGCCAAGGCAGGAGGAGAGCTTGAGCCCAGAAGTTTGAAACCAGCCTGGGAAACACAGTAAGACCTTGTCTCTACAAAACAAAAAAAACGCCAAAACAAAAAATTTGATGTTAACACCAGAAAAAGTAAAAATAGAACCAGAAAATATCTGCCTTTGTTATACAAAGCAAAGTTTTCCTAAATTCCCTATATTATAGCTCTAGACAAAATTATTTAATATAGTTGGATTTATTGACTGACAGTGGTATTCCCATTCTCCAAAGAGGTCTTTAGTATCTTTTCACCTATCTTATGATTATAATACCACTATCTTTGAAGCTGCTGCACCTTCCTTCCCAATTGCACTCTCCAATCTTACCCTTAGAGGTAACTACTATCCTTATAGTAACTGTCAGCAGTCATTTTGAATTCCAGCAGAAGTTTTTAATTTTGATGAAGTCTAATTTATTACTTTTCTTTTATGGATCATGTTTTTGGTGTTATGTCTAAGAATTCTTTGTCTAACCCCAAATCACAAACATTTTCTGTTTTCTTATTTTGTTCTGCAAAGCACACTGTTAAGAGAATGAAAAGCCAGAAACTGGGAGAAAATATTTGGGAGAGGTTTTATAGTTTTATGATCCATTTTGAGTCAATGTTCGTATGTGGTTCAAGGTCTCCTGCTCCCCTCAACACATACAGATGTCTAACTGTCCCAACCCTATTTATTGAAAGAAATATATCCTTTCTTCATTTAATCATCTTGGTTGAGAATCAATTGACCAAATATCTGTAGGTCTAGTTCTGGACTCTATATAATATTATATTATATTAACTGGGACCACGAACTGAATGGCTTTATCTGGTGGCTACATTGTGATCAGTGTGTTTCTTCACTGGCAGGAATTTGATAGGGTAATCAGCATAGAAAATGGGATTAAGAATTAATAAAGATCAATTCTAGTAAAAGTCCCATCAACAATGAC
Organism: Piliocolobus tephrosceles; assembly: GCF_002776525.5. Taxonomy (NCBI): domain Eukaryota; kingdom Metazoa; phylum Chordata; class Mammalia; order Primates; family Cercopithecidae; genus Piliocolobus; species Piliocolobus tephrosceles. The sequence continues at coordinate 62,593,052 of NC_045448.1, read as the reverse complement.
TTTGTCAGGGCACACAACACTATATTTCAAAATATGGCACCTTGGCATACTGAGTATTTTAAGCTGAAAGAAACAATGAAAAGCTTAGAAGCAGAAAGGTCTCTGACCTCTCTCTAGAAGATCCTCAAAGTGACAGGTGTCCTACCCTATATGCAAAGGAAAGGAATCTTACAGAGAAAGGTTAAGAAGAATCCAAGCAAACAGACCTTGCTTAGTTACCCGCAGTTTATTACCACAGGATCGTATGTCCACTTTTGTCCAATCATACTTCTAAGTAACTGTCCATTCTTCATCAAACCTAGGCATAAAAAATATTTTTCCCTGGGTCTCTGTGTCTTCATTTTTGAAGGCTTCCATGTCAGGTAAAACTCATATTAAATAAATTTGCAAGCTTTTCTCTTGTTAATCTGTCTTGTTATGAGACATCAGTCATAAACTTTTTTTCCCCTTTAACTTGAAGTCATACAACTCCATGGGGCTTGGGGAAAATAATGTCTAACAACAAAAGACTGTTGAAGGTCAAGTAAGCAAACAGGAAAACACCTAGAATGAAATACACAAATAGAAGATCTGTCCTGATTTTTCATTTAGAAGACTAATTTTAAGTATTTATAAAGACCAAGTTCCATATTTTTTTCCACATCTGATATTGAAACTTGAACCTACGATTTTTTTTTCCTTTTTTCTTTTTTTGAGATGGAATTTCGCTCTTGTCACCCAGGGTGGAGTGCAGTGGCACCATCTCGGCTCACTGCAACCTCCACCTCCCGGATTCAAACAATTCTCCTGCCTCAGCTTCCCAAGTAGCTGGGATTATAGGCGTGAGCCACCATGCCTGGCCTGAACCTGGGATTTTAACAATAACAAATAGCCCATCAATCTATATAGCTTTGGGCCGGGAACGGTGGCTCAAGCCTGTAATCCCAGCATTTTGGGAGGCCGAGGCGGGCAGATCACATGAGGCCCAGGAGTTTGTGACCAGCCTAGCCAACATGGTGAAACCCTGTCTCTATTAAAAATACAAAAATTAGCCAGGCATGGTGGTGCACATCTGTAACCCCAGCTACTCGGGAGGCTGAGGCACAAGAATTGCTAGAACCCAGGAGGTGGAGGTTGCAGTGAGCTGCAATCCCGCCTCTGCACTCTAGCCTGGGCGACAGAGCTAGACTGTGTCTCAAAAAAAAAAAAAACAAAACAAAACAAACAAAAAAAAATATATAGATTTGATCTTGCTTTAGGTTGGGCGCAGTAGCTCACACCTGTAATCCCAGCACTTTGGGAGGCTGAGGTGGGCGGATCACAAGGTCAGGAGATCGAGACCATCCTGGCTAACATGGTGAAACCCCATCTCTACTAAAAATACAAAAAAATTAGCCGGGCCTGGTGGTGGCCGCCTGTAGTCCCAGCTACTCGGGAGGCAGGAGAATGACATGAACCTGGGAGGCGGAGCTTGCAGTGAGACAAGATCGTACCACTACACTCCAGCCTGGGCGACAGAGCGAGACTCCGTCTCAAAAAAAAAAAATTTGATCTTGCTTTGCATCCCTGATCAGTCATTACAGAAGTGAAGCAGCTGTAGTCAAAATTTCCCCTCACTGTTCCCTGGGAGTTTAGGCATTTTCATTATCACTTTCATGCAGACATTTTGCCCTCTTTTCCTCCCTCAACCTAAGTATAGGTATCTGAATGCTAAACAAAGATCATTTTAAGAGGTAGAGCACAGTAATGGGGGGTAAAAAAAAAAAAAAAAAAAAGTGGGGTAGGCAGTATCTTTGGGTCATTTTAAGAAATAACTGTAAGATTAGAAATGACAAATAATTCAAGAATCCAGTTGTCCTCTCTCCAATTTTATCTTTCAGAAGAAATAAGGACAAGTACCCTTAGCCAATTCAAATTAAACCCCAGTAATGCCAGTTTCACTGCCTAAAAACAGCCAGATTGAGTGGGAAATTCTAATGTACCTCTAGGGTGCTAAGCTGAAAGACCCAATTTCTACATCTGGGTCTGTCTCACACTCCTTCCATTGTGACTAGCTATTTCCCATTCTTATTTCTTTTTCTCTTATTTTTCTTTCATAGCTTTCAAAATTCTAATTTAATAAACCACATAACAGAATTCAAATCATCACAAAGAGCTTTCCAGTTAATTTCCTCCTAAATTACATAGAAACATCTACGTTAATTTTTGCTTTGAGGTATGTATAATCTATCAAAAGTTTCACCCTGAAGACTTTTACTAAAAACAAATGAACAATTACAATAAACATCATACCTTCAAGATCTAAATGGTACTATTTCTGATAAAGCATTTGAAATGAAAGCAACAACTAAATTCCAAGTTATCTTTAAAGTAAGTATATATAATGTCCAGGTGTGGTGACTCATGCCTGTAACCCCATCAATTTGGGAGGCTGAGGCAGGGGGATGGCTTGAGCCCAGGAGTTTGAGACAATGCTGGGCAACATATGAGACTGTGTCTCTACGCACACATACAAAAAGTAGTCAGGTGTGGTGGTGCACGGCTGTTGTTTCAGCTACTCAGGAGGCTGAGATGGGAGAATCGCTTGAGCCCAGGAGGTCATGCCACTGCTCTTTAGCCTGGGTAACAGAGCAAGACCCTATCTCAAAAAAAAAAAAAAAAAAAAAGGTATGTATAAAATGTCACTATTGTACTTTACTGAGTCATGGTGGCCTGGAGTTATAATTAGTTTTGTTCATATGTTCTGAATCTATCTCTGCATGCTATTGATAGAATTTCAAGTTTCATCGCCCACTTACCCAGGAAAATATATCATATATATGTTTTTGAGACAGGGTCTTGCTCTGTCACCCAGGCTGGAGTATAGTGGCACAATCTTGGCTCACCACAGCCTCAACCTCCCGGGCTCAAGCCATCCTCCTGCCTCAGCACCTGTAATCCCACAAGTAGCTGGGATTACAGGTGCTTGCCACCATGCCCAGCTAATTTTTGTATGTTTTAGTAGAGATGGGGTTTCACCATGTTGCCCAGGCTGGTCTGGAACTCCTGGATTCAAGCAGTCTGTCTGCTTGGCCACCGAAAAGGCTGGAATTACAGGCATGAACTACTGTATCTGGTGCAGCATATATTTTTATGACGACAAATATTGACACAAAAAGGCTGTGTTCCTTTGACTTATATATTTGCTTTCCTTTGACTTATATATTTGCATCCATCCATGCAGAGTAACTTTAACAATACTATCTGAATTAAAGTAGATGGAGACATTAGTTTCTAAGAACATGGTACGCAAATATTCTTTAAAAAAACTTTAAAAAACATTTAGAAAGGTTAAATAAATACATCTTCTTAAATAAATGGCTAAGCTCACAAAAAAAGCAAGAGGGCCAAGAACAAAGAGGGAGTTAAAAATCAATGGATTTTACTGATTACACAAGACAGAAGACAATGCCTGAGGGCTATACAAGCCAGAGAGGGAACTGAGACTTCTGTATGAAACTGTAGCCTTCAGAGAGCTTTCTCCTCAGCAAAAGAATGAACAAGTCAAAAATCTACTTAGAAGATAACAAAGAGATCACATGAGTTCTCAATCAAAAATTATAAAACACAGGAATAAGAAAGCTACTATGAGCTGGGCATGGTGGCACACTTCTGTAATCCCAGCACCTTGGGAGGCCAAGATGGGTGGATCCCTTGAGGTCAGGCATTCGAGACCAGCCTGGCCAAAATGGTGAAAAGCCATCTCTACTAAAAATACAAAAATTAGCCAGGCGTTGTGGCACATACCTGTAATCCCAGCTACTTGGGAAGCTGAAGCAGGAGAATCACTTGAACCCAGGAGGCGGAGGTTGCAGTAAGCTGAGATCATGCCACTGCACTACAGCCTGGCAACAGAGTAAAACTCTGTCTCAAAATAAATAAAATGTTAAAAAATAAAAATAAAAAAGCTACTATGTGTGATAATAAACAGAAACAAATAACAGCATTTAGACCTGTAAGAACTTCACAAAATGGAATAATCAGAGAATAAAAATTATTTTATTCTATTTTATTTTTTGAGACAGGGTCTCACTCTGTCACTCAGGCTGGCATACAGTGGTGTGACAGTGATGTGATCACCACTCACTTCAGCCTCAACCTCCCAGGTTCAAATGATCCTCCTACCTCAGCCTCCTGAGGAGCTAAGACTATAGGTGTATGCCACCATGCCTGGCTAATTTATATATATATATATATTAGAGACAGCGTCATTATGTTGCCTAGTCTGGAAGAATATATTATTTTAAATGACCAGATATGAAAAAAAGCCAAATAGAATTTCTTGAAATGAAAATATAATCACTAAATTGAAGTCTCTAATCTCAAAGAAAAATGCTAAAAATGCCCACACTGTTATTTATACAAAAGAGTTTAAGTTAATTTCTGCATAGAAAATTCTAGAAACATGCAGGTCAAAAGTACCCAAAAGTAATTAATTAATGTAACAACACTACTCTAAGAAATACAGTCCCATGCTCTGGAATTTGTATTTTGACTACACTGTCTTGTTCACTCTTTCACTGATTTAAGAAATATTAGGCCGAGTGCGGTGGCTCATGCCTGTAATCCCAGCACTTTGGGAGGCCGAGGTGGGTGGATCATGAGGTCAGGAAATCAAGACCATCCTGGTTAACATGGTGAAACTGTGTCTCTACTAAAAATACAAAAAATTAGCTGGGCGTGGTGGCGGGCACCTGTAGTCCCAGCTACTCAGGAGTCTGAGGCAGGAGAATCGCTTGAACCCGGGAGATGGAGGTTGTAGTGAGCAGAGACTGCGTCACTGCACTCCAGCCTGGGCAACAGAGTGAGACTCCATCTAAATAAAATAAAATAAATACATAAATAAATAAATATTTATTGAGCACCTCTATGTGTTAGACCTCAATAAAATTAAGAAATATTTATCATCTATCAGTACTAAATTGAGAGGTGATATTTACTTTATAGTTATAAAGAAGAATTTGATTTTTATGTCAAGGTTCAAACAGATTAAACGACTAAGAAATTTGCCAAGATTGTGGAGATTTCTATTTCTATGCTTAGAAAAAAAAGTATGACTGGAAATCGGAATATTTATGTAGCCAATAAACTATGTCTCAATTTCTCATCTATTAAATGCTAACATTGCTTGCTATATTTACTTCATAGAGAAATTGTAAGGAAAACACAAAAACAGTTGTGAATGGGCTTTAAATGTGCTACAGAGATACAAGGTATTAGCCAAATAATGTTTTAAAAAGGAAAACAAAAAGCCAACACATTTATGTGATTTGTCCTGTACATGCTGATCTAGGAATATCATGTTTTAAAAGAAAATCTTAAAGGAAAGGAGAGTGTATTAGTCCATTCTCACACCGCTATAAAGATACTACATGAGACTGGGTAGTTTTAAAAAAGAAGCTTAATTGACTCATGGTTCCACATAACTGGGGAGGCCTTAGGAAACCTACAATCATGGCAGAAGGGGAAGAGGCCCATCTTACATGGTGGCAGGCAAGACAGAGCACAAGCAGGGAAAACTGCCTTATAAAACCATCAGATCTCGTGAGAACTCTCTCATTATCATGAGAACAGCATGGGGAAATCACAACCACGATCCAGTCACCTCCACTGGGTCTCTCCCTCCACATGTGGGGATTATGGACATTATAATTCAAGATGAGATTTGGCTGATGTGGCCAAACCATATCAGACAGCATTGAGACAATTTTCCATAGGGCTCTCACATTTCTGCAAATTTTGTGAGCAGAATCACAGACTGCCTTTCTTCCAATCTATGTGTTCAATAATGTTAGTAGAGTGAGCAGCCTTGGAAGACAGAGCAAGTGTCACCTCCAGAACAGAGGTCAGGTGTACTTACTTTCTACTATAATAACATCCCTGACCAGGAGTCAGGATTCCTGTCCAATAATGTACCCAACTGCATGTGCAGGTATCACCTGGACCTTTAGGCATCACTTTGGTAGAATTGGGGCTCAGGCAAAAGGCACAAATACTGATGTTCTGGCTACTGTCATTACTGTGGGTTATAAAGAAGTGCAGAGCTGACCCAGGAATCTAGTAACTTCTGCCAATATCCATAAAACCATGGAAAACTAACTTGTTAGCTTGAAAGTAGGTTACACACTCAGATGCTTCATAGTTCTTGAGATAAGAACCACAGCAATTCATCTTTATCTTTAGCATAACATATTAAGTAAATGGGAACATATTGTTTTAAGCTTAGGAACTCTTTAACAACCCAATGAGGTCATCACAGTAAACAGTTTATTCAAATATCTGTATTCTTTTGCTCCAAGATGGTCTTCAGTGGCCTTCCAGCTCAATATTAATATCTACCAGGGCACTTCAGCAGAGCCAACCCAACAGTCATTATTTCCTCACAAAAATATTTACAACTTATTTATTGCAGCACTACTCACAACAGCAAAGATATGGAATCAACCTAAGTGTCCACAAGCAGATAAAGAAAATGTGGTATATATACACGATGGAATACTATTAGGTCATAAAAAAGAACAATATGTCATATGCAGTAACATGGATGGAACTGGAGGTCATTATGTTAAGCGAAATAAGCCAGGCACAGGAAGACAAATACTGCACGTTCTTACTCATATGTGGAAGCTTAAAAAGCTGATCTCATAAAGGTAGAAGTATAATGATAGATACTAGAGGTTAGGAAGGATGGGTATGTGGGAGGGAGAGGAGATGAAGAAAGGTTGGTTATTAGGTACAAACATACAGATAAAAAGTATAAGCTCTCTCCTTGGACAACAGAGTGACCACAGTTAACAACAATGTATTGTATATTTCATAGTAGTTAAAAGAAAGGACTTGAATTCTTCCCAACACACAGAAATGATAATACTCAAAGTGATGGACACCTCAAATATCTACTTGATCTTTACACCTTCTATGCTTGTAACAAAATATCACATGTACTCCATGAATGTGTAAAATATTACATGCCCCAAAGTATATACATTTAGGACTTAAATTCCTCATTCCTGGCTTTCCTTCACACCTTTTGAAGGAAATGTTTTTATAATGTTAGATGCAACTTAGTATTTGAAACATCATTTTGCGTCCATAGAATGAATATGAGTTGTGAGAACAGGAAAAAAACCAGCACAATGAAAAGCAAAAATCAAAATGTAAAGAACCATGTATATTTGAAAACACTGTCAGTTCTAAACCATTTTACTATCTAGACATTTTTCCTCATAAACACATGCCAACAGGCACAAAAAGATCTAGAGGAGACCTATATAAATGCATGCTTGCTAATGGAAAAACAACCCAAAGTGCAGAACTCAATTAGAGTAGTTATTACCCAGGGATGGTTCAGGTGTGACGTGTTAATAGTTTGTCGTTACTCAACAACCGCTGGTTAAACAGGTGTGCCTTTGTGGCTTGTTGCTTTGTGTCTTATAAATTGAGTACAGTTGGTAGGCAATGTGCTATTTTACTACTAGTTGATGATGACACAATATTACAAGTAGCAGATGTGTTACTAGCAGCACCCTGCCAGGACAATGTTTAAAGACCTTAACAAATCTCATAAATTCACAAGCTCCCTAGGACCAAAATAATCCAAAAACAAACTGCAATATACCTCTGTTAACCTTTGATGAGAATCAAGTAGTTTTCTAAAAACTGAGTTAATTATATAGAGATACATGTTACTGATATTAACAGTATCCAAATATGTGTGTGTGTACATACACACATCTTGGAAATATAAGACTGTAAGCACCTAGCACATTGTTCTATTTTCTTCCTTCAACGAGTAGCCTCTGTTTTCCATTAAGTACTGCTTTATATTTTTCATTGAGTTTTTGTTCTAACTCAAATTCTATAGGTTCAAAAGGATGTTTTCAATACTAATGTAAGCTGCATCTAACTTTTATTTTTTTTTTTGGCCTTCCTGTACTAATAAAGACTTCAGCATCTAACATAGGGTCTCATTCTGTCACCAAGGCTGGAGTACAGTAGTGAGATCACAGCTCACTGAAGCCTCAACTTCCTAGGCTCAAGTGATCCTCCCACCTCAGGCTCCCTAGTAGCTGAGACTACAAGCGTGCACCACCACACCCTACTAATATTTTTTTTATTTTTTTGAGACGGAGTCTTGCTGTGTTGCCAGGCTGGAGTGCAGTGACATGATCTCAGGTCACTGCAATCTCTGCCTCCTGGGTTCAAGCGATTCTCCTGCCTCAGACTCCTGAGTAGCTGGGATTACAGGCACCTGTCAGCACACCCAGCTAATCTTTGTATATTTAGTAGAGACAGGTTTTCACCATGTTAGCCAGGTTGGTCTCGATCTCCTGATCTCATTATCTGCCCACCTCAGCCTCCCAAAGTGCTGGGATTACAGGCGTGAGCCACCATGCCTGGCCACTCTACTAATAAAGTTTTTTTTTGGTAGAGGCAGGGTCTCCCTATGTTGCCCAAACTGGTCACGATCTCCTGGGCTCAAGCAATCCTCCTGCCTTGGTCTCCCAAAGTGCTAAGATGACAGGTGTGAGCGCTGTGTCTGGTCTAACATCTGACATTTTATAAAAAGCACCTCCTCAGATATAAATGATGAATTGATGGGTGCTGACAAGTTGATGGGTGCAGCACACCAACATGGCACAAGTATACATATGTAACAAACCTGCATGTTATGCACATGTACCCTAGAACTTAAAGTATATAAAAAAAAAAAAAGCACCTCCTATAATAATAATACTATGGAAAGCTATATGGAGATACTGATAAATCTTAAGACATAAATGAACAGAGATAGTTGTTCCTTTTTTTTTTCTTACTAGCAAGTAATGGATTAATTGGCTTTATTTTTTCACTGTTGTCTCAGGGTTTTTACAGGGTAACAATTTGTAATAAGTATTTATTAGGCACAAACCACTGGTCAGGAACTGTAGGTACATATTTAAAAATCCTCAGTATCTAGGTCAGGCATGGTGGCTCACACTTGTAATCCCAGCACTTTGTGAGGCCGAGCTGGGCAGATCACCTGAGGTCAGGAGTTCGAGAGCAGCCTGACCAACATGTGAAACCCGTCTCTACTAAAAATACAAAAAATTAGTCAGGTGTGGTGGTGAGCACCTGTAATCCCAGCTACTCGGGAGGCTGAGGCAGGAGAATCGCTTGAACCTGGGAGGGGGAGGTTGCAGTGAGCTGAGATCGTACCACTGTACTCCAGCCTGGGCAACAAGAGCGAAACTCCATCTAAAAAAAAAAAAAAAAAAAATCCTCAGTATCCTTAGGAGTTACAATTGGCATCTTATAGATGAGGAAATCAAGGTTAGAAAGAGCTAATGTCATTTGTCCAGATCATACAGCTACAAGCAGTAGGATCAGGATTCAAATCCAAGTCAGTTTGACTCCAAAATCCTTGCTCATTTCACTAGAGCCAGCTATTTAATTTTTATGTTTTTTTTGTTTGTTTGTTTCTGTTTTTGTTTTTTGCTGTAACTGTCTATTCACTAATTTCACTCCTTCTCTTCCTTGGGTGAAGCTGAAATTTATGTAGCCATAGTTCCAACTGCTTTGAAGGAGCTAAATTTAGTATTAATACATTGACAAACTAAGTTGATACAGGTTACTGTAGATACTTTAAAAAGACACAATAAAGTCAAGGATCATAGAAGATGTGACCTCAGTTTTTCCTGGAATACTTTCTGTTCTTCTTCTTTGTCTATTGATTTTTACATTTGCAGGATTGAACTCAGGATGTCAGCCTTCCATGACATCCCCAATCTGGGTTAGATGCCCTCCTGTGATGCTTTAGCATCAAAGATATTTATTTCTTAATTTTTTAAAGGAAAAAGTTAATGCTGGAATCAGAGGAATCTGGTTAATGCAAGAGTTGAGACTACAGTTTAGGTCTCTTGACACACTCAGATTTCGCCTCTTAATCATGTTGCTTTTTTATGTCCAGTTTTTAGTAACGGATATAGAATATCAATGACAGCTATGTCCCTGGTGTCTAGAATACCCAAGGAGAAGAACTCTAAGGCATTGTTTGAAGTCATCTTTCTTCATTCCCTTTTCCAAGAACAGGTGTAGGTGGCTTTTTTTTTCTTTTAACGTTAAAGGAAAATGTTCTACTTTCACTAATGATGGAGTACCTTATATTTAGCCTATCATCCCACAAATGAGAATTACAAAAACTGGACAAAACAAGAACAAAAACTATCTGAAGGCACTGAAAAACAACAGCAGATAAAAATTGCTGCAGAGGTGACGCCTAGAAATGGCATCAGCTGGGAGAGTTAACTGATCTCTCTCCCCCCAACCCCCGCTTTAAAAAATTTTAAACAGCTTTTTGCCAATGGCAGGCTTCAGTGAGTGCTGGGTCAGGTAGTACTATCTGCAGTCTTATCGGCTTGAGGAAACAAGAGTGCAGCGTTTAAGACACTATATCAGCTAGAAATGGAAAGGAGATCCTCTGAAGAAAGACAACCACACATGCTGGGCATGGTAGCTCACGCTTGTAGTCCTAGCACCTTGGAAGGCTGAGGCAGGTGGATCACGAGGTCAGGAGTTTGAGACCAGCCTGACCAACACAGTGAAACCCCATCTCTACTAAAACTACAAAAATTAGCTGGGTGTGGTGGCAGGTGCCTGTAATCCCAGCTACTCGGGAGGCTGAGGCAGGAGAATTGCTTAAACCTGGGAGGCGGAAGTTGCAGTGAGCCAAGATTGTACCACTGCACTCCAGCCTGGGCAATAGAGCTAGACTCCATCTCAAAAAAAAAAAAAAAAAAAAAAAGAAAGAAAGAAAGCCAGCCACACATAAACTCACACTCTGCATATAAACTCTACTGAGATTTCTGACAGACAAGTAAACTCTGAATAACAGGACAGATTCTAAGAAGCCCAGATAAAGTTAAAATATCTGAACAGAAGTTTCAGCAGGTACCCACTGCAGGCAAGAGAGAGGTTGGAGTTAAGACTCAGTCAAGTTAACTGCCTGCAAACACAAAAAAAAATCAACATTTCTCAGAGAATCATAACAGAATCCATAATATCTACAATGCAGCACTCCTAATGTCCAGTATACAAAATTATTAGCTATATAAATAAACAGGAAAATATGACACACACTCAAAAGAAACAGTTGGAGACCAAACTTGAAATTACCTAGGTGTCGGAATTAGCAGAGAAAGCTACAGTGATAACTATGATTAAGGATGTAAAGAAAAAAGATGTTTGAAAATTAACACACAGGTAGGAAATCTCAAAAGAGAAATAAAAACTATAAACTAACCAAAACGATATTCTAAAACTAAAAAATATATTTGAGGTAAAAAAGAAAAAATTCCCTAAAAGGTGAAAACAGCAATGATGCAAGGGTCAGTGAACTAAAAGATAAATGGAAAGAAATTATCCAGTTTGAAAAGAGAGAAAACAAGATTGGGGAAAGAAACAGAGCCTGAGAAACATGTGGGATGCAATATTAAAAAATTTAACATCTGCATATTGGACTCTCATAAGAAAAAGAAAGGGAAGAGCAAAAAACTGTCTTTTGCTGAAGACAAACAACAAAACTGTTGCTTGGCTGAAACTCCATATTCATCAAAAATATCCATCAAGAATAAAGATGAAATAAAGAGATTTTCAGATAAGCGAAAACGAAGCCAACTCCCTGCCCAACATACCTGCACAACAAGAAATGCTAAGGGAAATTCTTCAAACTAATGGGAAACAAAACTAGATGGCAAAACAGATCTTCAGAAAGAAATGAAGATCAGTGGAACTCACAAATATGTAAATATATAAGACTATGTTTCATTCTCTCCTCATCTACTGGAAATACATGACTACTTAAAGTAAAAGTTGTAATACTGAAATACAGGGTTATCACATTAAGAGAAAAAACCATGACAACTACTGCATAAAAGAGTCATAAACAGAATTCTGTGGTTGTATAATTCTTGAAGTTTAAATTAAATGGTATTGTTTTATTTATTCAGTTTTGGAGACAGGGTCTCACTCTGTCACCCAGGCTAGAATGCAGTGGTATGATCTCAGCTCACTGCAGCCTCAACCTCTCAGGCTCAAGGGATCCTCCCACCTCCGCCACCCAAGTAGCTGGGACTACAGGTGTGTGCCACCACAACCAGCTAATGTTTCTGTATTTTTCATAGAGACAGGGTTTCACCATGTTGCCTAAGCTGGTCTGGAACTCCTGAGCTCAGGCAATCCACCCACCTCAGCCCTCCAAAGTACTGGGATTACAGGCATGAGCCACCACCCCAGGCAAAAGGGTATTGTTTTAATTCTAAGTATACTGTGAGACGTTAAGAATGTATATTGTAGCTTCTTCTCCGAGAAAACACCAAATGGCGGATGACGCCGGTGCAGGGGGGGGCCCGGAGGCCCTGGTGGCCCTGGGATGGGGAACCGCGGTGGCTTCCTCGGAGGTTTCGGCAGTGGCATCCGGGGCCGGGGTCGTGGCCGCGGATGCGGTCAGGCCAAGGCCGCGGAGCTCGCGGAGCTCGCGGAGGCAAGGCCGAGGATAAGGAGTGGATGCCCGTCACCAAGCTGGGCCGCTTGGTCAAGGACATGAAGATCAAGTCCCTGGAGGAGATCTACCTCTTCTCCCTGCCCATTAAGGAATCTGAGATCACTGACTTTTTCTTGGGGGCCTCTCTCAAAGACGAGGTTTTGAAGATTATGCCGGTGCAGAAGCAGACCCGTGCTGGCCAGCGCACCAGGTTCAAGGCATTTGTTGCTATCGGGGACTACAATGGCCACGTCGGCCTGGGTGTTAAGTGCTCTAAGGAGGTGGCCACCGCCATCCGTGGGGCCATCATCCTGGCCAAACTCTCCATTGTCCCAGTGCGCAGAGGCTACTGGGGGAACAAGATCGGCAAGCCCCACACCGTCCCTTGCAAGGTGACAGGCCGCTGCGGCTCTGTGCTGGTGCGCCTCATCCCTGCACCCAGGGGCACTGGCATTGTCTCAGCGCCTGTGCCCAAGAAGCTGCTCATGATGGCTGGTATTGATGACTGCTACACCTCAGCCCGGGGCTGCACTGCCACCCTGGGCAACTTCGCCAAGGCCACCTTTGATGCCATCTCTAAGACCTACAGCTACCTGATCCCTGACCTCTGGAAGGAGACTGTGTTTACCAAGTCTCCCTATCAGGAATTCACTGACCACCTTGTCAAGACCCACACCAGAGTCTCCGTGCATCGGACCCAGGCTCCAGCTGTGGCTACAACATAGGCTTTTTATACAAGAAAAATAAAGTGAATTAAGCCTGTTAAAACAATAAATAAAAAAATAAAAAAAAATGTATATTCTATATAGTCCCAGCTACTCGGGAGGCTGAGGCAGGAGAATGGTGTGAATTCGGGAGGCGGAGCTTGCAGTGAGCCTAGATTGCACCACTGCACCCCAGCATGGATGACAGAGCAAGACTCCATCTCAAAAAAAAAAAGAAAAAGAAAAAAAAAGAATGTATATTGTAATCTCTAGTGCAATCCTAAAGAAAGATGTAGCTGTAGCTAAAAACCCAAGAGAGAAATTAAAATGGAATTCCCCTCTAAAAAAAATTCATTAAGCTGTAAGAAGTAAAAAAAGGATAAACAAGAATAAAAACAGAAAGCAAAATAGTAGACCTAAATCCAACCATGTCAACATACTAAACATAAATGGAGAAAGCACTTTAAAAGCAACACTGAATTATCTACAATAGATGCACCTCAAATACAAAGACAAGTCGGAAACCGGTTGGAAAAAGACATTTGATGAAAACATAAGTATAAAAAGGCTAGCTTGCGTCTATAGTCCTAGCTGCTCGGGTGGCTGAGGCAGGAAGCTCTCTTGAGCCCAGGACTTCAAGGCTGGAGTGGGTTATAATCACACCTGTGAATAGCCACTGCACTCCAGCCAGGCAACTTAGTTCCTTTAAAAAAGCTTCTTATGGCATAATGTTTCAGGGGGAAAAAAATGGGGAGAGAATATATTATTTTCAGATATATACTCCAAGATAGAGTATTACCAGAAATAGACTGACATTTCTAATGATAAAATAGGACAGGCATAGTGGCTCATGCCTGTAAACCCAGCACCTTGGGAGGCCAAAGCGGGAGGATGGCTTGAGTCCAGGAGTTGGAGACCAGCCTGGACAACACAATGAGACAAAAAACAAAAAAAAATTTTTTTTTTAATTAGCCGGGTGCCGTGGCTTGCACTTGTGGTCCCAGCTACTAGGGAGGCTGAGGTGAGAGGATCACCTTAGCCCAGGAGGTAGAGGCTACAGTGAGTCGTGTGATCACACTACTGTACTCCTATTTAGATGACAGAGTAAGACCCTGTCTCCAAAAAAAAAAAATAAAACATAATTTATCAGAAAAATATAATCATAAATGTAGATATGTCGGATATAAAGCTTCAACCTTTAAGAAGAAAATTTGTGGCCAGGTGCAGTGGCTCATGCCTGTAATCCCAGCACTCTGGGGAGGCTGAGGCGGGTGGATCACAAGGTCAGGAGTTCGAGACCAGCCTGACCAACATGGAGAAACCCCGTCTCTACTAAAAATACAAAATTAGCTGGGCGTGGTGGCACATGCCTGTAATCCCAGCTACTCAGAAGGCTGAGGCAGGAGAATCTCTTTAACCTGGGAGGCAGAGGTTGAGGTGAACTGAGATTGTGCGATTGCACTCCAGCCTGGACAAAAAGAGGGAAACTCCGTCTCAAAAAAAAAAAAAAGAAAAGAAAATTTGTTGTTATTTAATACCCCCTCCTTTTTTTGAGACAGGGTTTTGATCTGTCACCTAGGCTGAGTGTAGTGGCACGATAATGGCTCACTGCAGCCTTGACCCCCAGGTCCAAGCAATCCTCCCACCCTAGCCTCTCAAGTAGCTGGGACCACAGGAGTGCACCATCATGCCTCGCTATGTTGCCCAGGCTGGTCTCCAACTCCTGGGCTCAAGTAATTTTCCCACCTCAGCCTCCCAGTGCTGGGATTACAGGTATAAGCCACCATGCCTGGTCTTAAGAAGAAAATTTGAAGGCTGAAGTGAGAGGACTGTGTGAGTGCAGGAGTTTGAGACTAGCCTAGGCAATACAGTGAGACCCTTGTCTCAAAACAAAACAAAAAGAAGAAAATTTGAGAGAATTAAAGGCAGAAACAGATTTTTAAAAAATCTCTATGATTGTGAACTAACATCCTTCTCATAGTAACTGAAATAATAAATAGATGAAAAAAGAATCAGTATGGACATAGATCATGTGAACAGCACTATTAACCAACTTAATCTAATTGACATTTGTAAAATACTACACTAACAACTCCACAAAATTGTTCTTTTCAAGTGTGCATGGTCTATTCACCAATACAGATCAAATGCTAAGTCAGAAAGTAAGTCTCAATAAATCTCAAAAGATGTATTGTAAACTTTAATATAGAGTATGTTCTCAGAGCATAATGAAATTAAATCAGAAAGCATCAGTAAGATACCTAGAAGAGCCCCAAGTATTTGGAAATTTAACATAATATTTTAAAATAAACCATGCTCAAATGCCACATGCAGGATTTGGAAAAAAAATAAAAATAAAAACAAAATAAACCATGGGTCAAGAAGAAACCACAAAGTTAATTAGAAAATGGTTTGGACTGTGATGGCTCAAACCTGTAATCCCAGCACTTTGGGAAGCCAAGGTGGGAGGATTGCTTGAGCCTAGGAGTTTGAGACCAGTCTGGGCAACACAGGGAGACCCTGCCTCTACAGAAAAACAAACAATTAGCCAGGTATGGTGGTGCACACCTGTAATCCCAGTTACTCGGGAGGCTGAAGCAGGAGGATAGCTCAAACCCAGGAATCTGAGGCTGCAGTGAGCTATGATCATGCCATTGCACTCTAGCCTGGGCAACAGAGTAAGACTCTATCTCTAAAAAAACTTAAAAATAAATAAATTCTTTTGAACTGAATGATGAAATGCAACACATGAAAATGTGCTAAATTTTAAAGCAGTGCTCAAAGAGAAAAGCTTTAAACAAAATTCTTCATAAGGCCGGGCGTGGTGGCTCAAGCCTGTAATCCCAGCACTTTGGGAGGCCAAGACGGGCAGATCACGAGGTCAGGAGATCGAGACCATCCTTGCTAACATGGTGAAACCCCGTCTCTATTAAGAAATACAAAAAACTAGGTGGGCGAGGTGGGGGGCGCCTGTAGTCCCAGCTACTTGGGAGGCTGAGGCAGTAGAATGGCGTAAACCCGGGAGGTGGAGCTTGCAGTCAGCTGAGATCCGGCCACTGCACTCCAGCCTGGGCAACACAGCGAGACTCCGTCTTAAAAAATAAAATAAAATAAAATAAAATAAAATAAAATTCTTCATAAACACACAATCTTAACATTAGCAAATCAAATCCATTAATATATCAAAAATATTATAAATCTTGAGCTAATAGGGTTTATCCCAGGAATGCAAGGAAGTTTAATAACATCACACATACACATATATATAGGCACATATATATGGATATTACATTATCATTTTTGGCTGTGAGATCATATATATAATCCACGTCAGTGGTCCCCAACTGTTTTGGCACCAGGGACTGGTTTAAGGATGATTCAAGTGCATTACATTTGTGTACTTTATTTCTATTATTATCACATTGTAATATGTAATGAAATAGTTATGTAACTCACCATAATGTAGAATCAGTGGGAGCCCTGAGCTTGTTTTCCTGCAACTAGATGGTCCCATTTAGTTGCAGGATTGGGGGTGGTGGGAGACAGTGACACTTGAAGTGTGTTGCTTATGTCCAGTCTACTCTGTAACAACCTCATTTTGGTTGCTGTCACTGCAGAAAACGCTGCTTCACAAAGAATGTTGGAAACGGAAGCAGGCTTTTGAGTGCATTTGTGGCAATCTCAGAATATTCTGCCTTGACTTTAACCCAGAATGTATGGAGATTTGAAGTTGTCTCAAACATACTTTCAAGGCATCTCTCATTTGCAATCTCAAGCGGTTAATCCTCTTCTAGCATGGACAAAGTCAATTCACCTGGCTTATTCACAAATGGGTGGCAGATCCATTCCTTCCCAATTCAGGGGTCTTTTGTGTTTGGGAAGTAATGCTCAAACTCTTTTGAAAGCTGAGATTGGTGATCATGCACCAGCTGGGAGAAAGAAGGCCTTGGCTCAATCCCTCTCAAAATCTCTGCAAATGTTTGAAACATGTCAGAAATCCTAATGTTCACTCATCGCCCCCATAATTCCAGTTTGGCTTTGAATGCAGCCACTTTATCTGCCGATTTAAACACTGTCATCATTCTCCTCTGAAGTGACAGATTGAGTTCGTTGAGCAGGTTGAAATGTCACACAAGCAAGTTTTGCCACCCATTCTGTGTCACTGAGATATGCTGCTAGTGGTGACTTTTTTTCTAAAAGAAATATCTGGAGTGGCTCTCGTAACTCAAAAACTCTGGCCAGTGAGGGACGTTTAAAAAGCCACTTCACTTCTGTGCACGAGAAGATGTGTGTGCTCTGCATCTATCTCCTCACAGAGCTGTGTCAACATGTAAAGGCATGTACTTAAATGTGGATGCTAGTTTTAATCACATCCTGCAAAATGTTAGGTTCAGGTGACATTTTTCAGCTAGCTAGCCTTTCTCCATGGATGACACAGTACACAGACTCCCATTCAGAAGCAAACTCTTTGACCCAAGTAGTGAAACCAGAAAGCTGTCCAGTCATGGTAGCCACTCTGTCTGTGCATATGCTGACACAAAATGACCAATTCCATTTTCCTGATATGTAATCATTCAAAGATTTGAATAGTTCTGCAGCTATGGTGTTGGTTGGCAACAAAAGTGCACACAACATATCCTCATGCACATCCTCCTGAAAAATGCAGTGCACAAAAACAAGCATTGTTGCCTTGTCAACACCAGTAGACTTGTCAACCTGGATTGCATGCCACAGTGACTCATTAATGCTCTCTAACAATTGTGCCTCAATATCCTCTATTTAATCAATTCAACTACTTATGGTGCTAGCTGAGAGGTACACGTGCCAACTTCTGAACTGTGTCCTCTCCTGAAGGTTCAAAACAAATATCCTTAGGATCAACTCTTTACCAATAGTAAAGGGCTTCCTAGCTTTCACAATGTGGTTAGCTACTAAGAATGATGCTCTCAATGCAGACACATTTGAAGTGGTGGCCTTCAATAATTGCTTCTGTTCTTTGTGTTCACATTTTTTTCTTTTGAAAAACTCCAGAGGCTTGTCTTTTAATGCAGGGTGCTGGGTCTCCACGTGGCAAAGCAGTTTTGAAGGTTTCATGGCTTCAATGGATAGCCCCGGTCGCCACATATACAAAGTGGGCTTGGAGAACGTGAATCACCTGTTGCAATGAACCTGTAATTTAAGTAGAACTCTTGGTATTTTCTTTTAAATGCAGCTTTCTTTTTTGCTGGCAGTCTTAGAGTCTTCTGCTGTCTCATCACTGGGTCTTTCCCCCTTTTCAAAGAAACTCTTGCTTTTTACTTATTTTGGCTAGAGTTAGCTTGTGGGCTAACAAAACTGTCAGTGAGACAAGTACGCAGTGCAGGAAAAGAGGCCCAGATGGAAGTGGTAAATAGTGGGCAGGCCATGAACAGACTTAAATAAAGCCAGACTTAAAGCCTGCCACCAGATGCAGCTCACTTGCCACTATAAAACCTGCCACCAGATGCAGCTTAATTGTCACTTGCCACTCACTGATAGGGTTTTGATATGAGTCTGCAAGCAATTGATTACAGTCTCTGTGCAAACTTCTCTGCCAATGTTAATCTGTATTTGTAGCCGCTCCCCAGTGCTAGCATCACCATGTCAGCTCCATTTCAGATCACCAGGCATTAGGTTCTCCTAAGGAGTTTGAAACCTAGATCCCTTGCATGTGAAGTTCACAATAGGGTTTATGCTCCTATAAGCTATTTTTTTCCTTTTGATTTGTACAAATTTATGGGCTACATGTGCAATTTTGTTACACAAATTGCATAGTGGTCAAGTCACGGCTTTTAGGGTGTCCATCACCCAAATAACGTAAATTGTACCCATTAACCAATTTCTGATCATCCTCCCCTCCTCCACTGACATTTCCTTTCCCTTCCAAGTCTCCATTATCTATCCACCTCTCTACATTCACCTGAACACATTTTTTTAGCACCTATTTATGAGTGAGAACATGTGCTACTTGTCTTTCTGTGCCTGGCTTGTTTCACTTAACAAAATGACTTCCAGTTCTTGCTGCAAATGACCATTAGTCAGCTGTCCCTGACACGATTTCATTCTGCTTTCTGGCTAAATAGTATCCAATTGTATATATGTATTACATTTTCTTTATCCATTCATCTGTTGGTGCACACTTAGATCGATTTCATAGCCTTGCCATTATGAATGGTGCTGTGATAAACATGCGGTATCTTTTTAATATGCTGACTTCTTTTTTGGGGGTTAGATACCAAGTAGTGGCACTGCTGGGTCAAATGGTAGTTCCATTTTTATTTCTTTGAGATAACTCCATACTATCTTGGCATTATCTCCAAGGATGTGCTAATTTACATTCTTACCTACAGTGCTCAAGAGTCCCTTTTCTCTGTACTCTTGCCGACATCTGCTATTTTATGTAACATCTGCTATTTTACGTCTCTGTAGTAATAGGCACTCTGACTGGGCTAAGATGATATCTTGTCGTAGTTTTGATTTGCATTTCTCTGATAATTAGTAATGTTCAGCATTTTTTTATATCCCTGTTGGCCATTTATATATCTTCTTTTGAAAAATGTCTATTCATGTCCTTTGCCCACTTTTTAGTAGGATTATTTGGATCTTGTTGAGCTGTTTAAGTTCCTTGTGTATTTTTGATGTTAGACCCCTGTTCAATGAATAGTTTGCAAATATTTTCTTCCATTCAACAGGTTTACTCTGTAAGTTATTTCTTTCGCTGTGCAGAAACTTTTAAGTCCCATTTGTCTATTTTTGGGGTTGTTTCCAGGCCTCATTTTAAATTGACAAAAACAAAATGAAACATTCAGTCATATGTAAATACTCCATGTACCTATACCAACTGTAATACATTATGCACAAAAACTCTTCTTCTCTGGGGTAACTGGTGTGACATCCATGTGGTATTCTATGGCCACTGATCCTTAGAATTTGGTCAAATGTGTTTCCAGATGTTCTGCTGGATGATTATTGTCAATCCAATCATTCCAGTCATCCCTAAAATCTCACTGCTGAGGTAAGTCAGCCCTAATTTTGAGCTCATCTGAACACCTCAGAAGAAGGAACAGGCTCTCTTCATTCTTTTTTCTTACAGTTCTAACCTTAGACTTCAGCTCATTAGCCTCAAAAACCATTACGTAGATCAAAGTTGAGAAGTAATATTGTTTCTTCTATCCACTAAGAAAGCAAGGTGGAAGTATTGCCCTATTTTTTTTTATTGCATAAAACCCTATTAATAAAAATTTGACACTAAAAAAACCCACAAATAAATAAATCAAGACGAGTACCTCCAAAAATATTGAGTAAATTATTTCCTATTAGCTGGTCTTGGTCTTCATTTATTTTCCAGAGACCCCAGTTTCTTAAAGTTCCAAGTTCTGTTTCTATGGATAGTATCCTGCTCCTACACTCATCTTCCTCTCATTATTTTGTGTCTCACATTTTAATACTCTGATGTATTCAGGGAGTGAGACAGGCATCAGAATTATAAAAAGTATTGTGAATGATACTTTTTGTTTTCTGTTTTTGAGACAGGGTCTCTCTGTCACCTAGGCTGGAGTGCAGTGGTAGGATCACAGCTCACTGCAGCCTCAACCTCCTGGGCTCAGTGAAGGCTGAAGTGGGACACTTCAGCCTTCCAAGTAGCTGGGACTACAGGTGCATGCCACCAAACCCAGTTAATTTTTGTATTTTTTGTAGAGATGGAGTTTTGCCATGTTGCCCAGGCTGGTGTCTAGGGCTCAAGAGATTCACCCACCTTAACCTCCCAAAGCGATGGGATTACAGGTGTGAGCCACCACACCCAGGCCAAGAATGTATTTTTTGATCAGGGTAGGTTTTATACCTAGGACTCTGAAGACTGGAAGAATCTTCCATAAACCATGACCACTAGTTAGCTGTCCCTTTGGTCCAAATGATAAAGAAACTGCAGTGATTAGTGAAAAAATAAACTCTGTAGTGGTATATGGAAATTCAAAGAGAAGACAGATTATGTGAATATGCTAACACATAGCTCATATCAGGAGATATGTACCTTTACCCTTCCTGCATCCTACTACCTGACCTGTGTGTCTTGGGTTACAAGGACAAGGACCATACCCAAGGAACAATGGAATAATCTGATGGAAAAGTCTAGGACCCTGAAGATGTGTAGAACAGAGCCTATCTCTGGACTTTTACATAAAAGGGAAATAAACTTCTATATTTTTCTTCTAATTTTAATCTATGTATTTATTTAAAGACCGGGTTATAAGGCTGGCTAATTTTTGTATTTTTGGTAGAGACGGGGTTTCACCATGTTGCCAAGGCTGGTCTCGAACTCCTGGGCTCAAGTGATCCACCAGCGTCAGCTTCCCAAAGTGCTGGGATTACAGCCATGAGCCACCGTGCTGGGCCAGTTTCTATCTTTTTAAAGCCTTTGTTAATTTGGCTCTCTATTATTTGCAGCTGAACTTAATCCCAACTGATACAGTAGGTAAGGAGAAACAGGATGGTTAAGAGATTCCTTTTGAGTGAGCTGTAGAGTCATCTCATTGAAGAAGACTGAAAGAGTGGATGATAATTATCTGAGAAAGGAGATGCAGAACTTTTTATTACTATTCCTCCAATATAATGTGGCAGGTCTGAAGAGCCGTTTGTATACAGAGTAAACTGGCTTAGTAAATGAGCTAAGTCCTTGGCATAGTCACCGAATGCTAATAGTTGCTATAAAGCCTAATCACATTGATAACTGGATAGAATACGTGAGCTTACTAAACCATTAACATGCTTTACTGAACATACAGCTTTTAAAACCTTTGGACTATTTACAGTGTTGCTTTCAATCAATTCCAGGAGGTCCCAATGGAACCAATTATGATATAACTATAGGAAACTTAAAAATTAATTCCTGAAAAAAAAAGAAAAAAAAAATTAATTCCTGAAAGAGTCAGACCTAAGAAAATCCAGAAAACAATCACTCATCAGTGCAACAGGGCTAATTAACCAATGGGATACATTATGTAATCTACCACAGAAATCTGTCAAATTAAAGAAATTGTCAAGACGCTTGAAAGAGTAAAGTATCAGAAGACAAAGACCAAAGATGAGGAGAAGAAAGTCTGTCATCAGTCACTGACCTTTTAGATTGATAATTAAGATGCACGTGAAAAAATATTAGTTTTCAGAACAGCAATAACATTTCTTACTTTATAAAATGACTCTACAATTTTTCTTTAAACATGATGCTTTCTACAAATAACGAGTTGAGATTAGAGAAGTATGTATGGTTTACTGAACCCTCAGAGATCTCAGATGGCTTATAAGTGACATGGAGTTTTAAAATAATAATAATAATAGTAACCCCACCAGAGTGTAAGTTAATTTCTTGTCAGTCTAGAAGCCTATCATGAGATACACTGAGCCTATCTAAGGTGAGCAGATAAATAAAATATAATTAAATAAAATATAAATAAGCTGCATTAAAAGTATAGAGCAAAGGGTAATTTTCTCTAACAATCTGTAAACTTCTTTAGTCTTCTCATTAGAGGGCATTTCTGAATTAATAAGTAAATGGAAAATAGAATTCAAAACAACAATTTCACCTACAGATTTTAAGTACCTGCACATATCAAAGTAAACTTGTACTTTAACTACATATTTGTTAAAAAACTGCCAATTTTAAGGAAGAAAAGGGGTTCTGTTTGTTTCTGTTTTTGTTTTTGATTCACGAGTGCTGATCTTCTTCTGAAAAGGTATTTCTTTAAGAAAAAAAAAGTTCATGTTCTTGGACTAGGTCAAGTTTCAGAACATCAGTCATGCATCTTCAAGGAGAAACAAAATCAAATTTAAAGGGACAGACTTTTCTCATTTTAGTTTTTCCCAATGATAAGAAATATATTTTTAACTATCACATGGCATAAGTCAGCTTACAAATGAAGTTTCTACAGCAAGGCATGTGATCCTCGATCTCTCTAAGCAAGCCTCTTCCTAAAGGAGTAAAAAATTCTTTCCTGAAATGAATTATTCAAGGCTGAATAACAAAACATAGTAGTAGAGAAGACAAGTGAGAAAACTATCAAGGAGAATTTTTTTCTTCCCTTTTTCCCTAACAAAAGCAAATAAAAAGTTGTACAATGCATACAGTGTTTTAAGAACATTTTTAATTGGTGCTTAGGATAAAATAACTGAAAGATACACAAAATACTAGCAACTTCATTGAGCCGGCAGACATTATTAGTACTAGAGATTTCTATTCTGTTTTTCAAATTTTCTCCAATATTCGTTTTGTCACTTTTATAATTAAAAAATGAAATTACAAATAAATAAAAAGCAGGAAAATCTTTTAAAAATTATTGTCTTCTTTTTGGTTAAAGTGATACTTAAAGCATACTTATTTTTGCAATGATCTAATGCTTCATCTGGACTTGCCACCCAGAAGCTTCATAAAAATGCATACTTTCAGACCACCCCTCAGATGTACAGAATCAGTAGCTTATATTTTAATAAGATTTCCAGGTGTTTCATCTGCATGTTAAGCCAGTGAAGCACTGATATAGAGATTCATCCAGAAATACCTATCTTGATTCCTTTCTAAGTCCTTCCTATATGTCAGTCCAAACTGATCATGTTTTTTTGATTTATCTGTTAGATATATTCATGCAGTTTCAGTAAAATTGACAAAATATAATAACAATATATTAATCATACCACTAAATTTAGGGCAATTAAAAAAAAAAAACAGAGTTCCAACTTCAAACCTTAGCCATTATCCCCTACTACATTAATCACTCCATTGAAATGGACCAAAAGCAGAATATAAATTCAGTATACCAGAGGAACTTTTCATAAAGTCTGAAACCTACTAATGAGGAAACACTAGAACCATAAGATGGTATGATATTGCAGTACTGGAATACCTGAGTAAGTGCTGCCTCTAACTTACAAAGGCCTGTTCAACAATATTAATTTTTCAGTTACTTTGAAATGTCCACCTAGGGCAGAGTTTCTCAACCTTGGTAAGACTGACATTTTGAGCTGGAAAATTCTTTGTGGTGGGGGCTCTCCTGTGCATTATGGGAGGTTTAGCAGCATCCCTGTCCTCTATCCACTAGACATCAGTAGCATGCCCTGAGCTGAAACAACCAAAGATGTCTCCAGACATTGCCAAATATCCCCTAGGGGACAATCCCTCCTCCCAAACCCCCAGGATAATCCACTTATCTAAAAAAAGAACAACTATCTGACAGTAGGCCTGCCAATATAGGTCAATAATCTTATTTGGGATTTTCCCAAAAAGAGACATCTAAGAGCATAGCTGAGTTTTTAAAATCATACACACATTTGGCCGGGCACGGTGGCTCAAGCCTGTAATCCCAGCACTTTGGGAGGCCAAGACAGGCGGATCACGAGGTCAGGAGATCGAGACCATCGTGGCTAACACGGTGAAACCCCGTCTCTACTAAAAAATAAAAAAAACTAGCCGGGTGAGGTGGCGGGTGCCTGTAGTCCCAGCTACTCCGGAGGCTGAGGCAGGAGAATGGCGTGAACCCAGGAGGCGGAGCTTGTAGTGAGCTGAGATCGTGCCACTGTACTCCAGCCTGGGCAACAGAGAGAGACTCCGTCTCAAGAAAAAAAAAAGAAAAAAAAAATTATACACACATTTGTGGGATTCCTTTTGAAAGCTCCAGGAAAGCAAGGGCTAGGTCTTTTTTTTTTTTTCCTGGTAATTATATTCTCAGAAATTTCTGGTCCATGATAAGCATCTGGGTTAAAATATGTAGATACCATATCCTTAGTATCGGGCAATTAATTATTATTCAATTTTCTGGTTAAACTTGCATTTCTATTGCATGTAATGTGATTTCTTAAATGTATTTCCCTCGCCCATTTTAACTAGAAAAATACTAGTTCAATAACATCTAAAAATTATTAAGACTATGATGTGACCAGTAACCACTATATCCAAATCAATTAGGACTCTTGTAACAGGAGGCATAGTCAAGGGGAGAAAGGACATTGTTGTGAAAAGTAGAGGTGCTATCAGCTGTACATCCAGGTTGCTCTCTCTTTGCTTGGCTTATTTTTCAGAAATCATCCCAAGATCTCATGTTCTAAGAAATGTTTTCGGCCGGGCGCGGTGGCTCAAGCCTGTAATCCCAGCACTTTGGGAGGCCGAGACGGGCGGATCACGAGGTCAGGAGATCGAGACCATCCTGGCTAACACGGTGAAACCCCGTCTCTACTAAAAAAAATACAAAAAACTAGCCGGGCGAGGTGGCGGGCGCCTGTAGTCCCAGCTACTCGGGAGGCTGAGGCAGGAGAATGGCGTAAACCCGGGAGGCGGAGCTTGCAGTGAGCTGAGATCTGGCCACTGCACTCCAGCCTGGGCGACAGAGCGAGACTCCGTCTCAAAAAAAAAAAAAAAAAAAAAAAGAAATGTTTTCCAAATACTCAAGACAAGTAGTTTTGAAACCTTTTTTCTAAGGTCAGAGACTTATTTTCAAAATCTGATTGCATGAATGCCAATTATACATCAATTAACAACAACAACAACAACAAAAACGGGAAAAAAATCTGCTGAAAACTATGAACGTTCTAGAAAAACACACTTACGTATAAACTTTATCATATAATTTCAGGGAGTTTGTAAACCCCCTAAAATCTATCAATGGACAATGGTCTCTCTCATTCTTGCATGACCATTAATCTTTTACTGTCCATAGTCCATAGCATAACATTTAGCAACTCAAGTATTGAAATTTAGTTCCTCATTCAAATCAACGTAAAAATCATGTGGCTTCTAGTCTGTCAACTGGGCAGTTTGGATGGTGACTCCAAGACTCTCTTGAAACAGAATACAGTCGTGTCACTTGCAAGTATACATTCTGAGAAATCATTTGTTAGGCAATCTTTTTGTTGTGTTAACATCACAGAGTGTATTTACACAAACCTAGATGGTATAGGCTATATGGTATATGGTATGGCCTATTGCTCCTACCTATAAACCTGTACAGCATGTTACTCTACTGAACACTTTGGGCAACTGGAGCACAATGTTAAGTATTTTATGTATCTAAACATAGAAAAGGTACAATACAGTATAAGAATACAAAAAATATAGTGTAAAAACACAGTATAAAAAGATTTTTAAATGATATAAAAGAAAGGGCATTTACCGGCCAGGCGAGGTGGCTCATGCCTGTAATCCCAGCACTTTGGGAGGCCGAGGCAAGTGGATCACGAAGTCAGGAGTTCGAGACCAGCCTGGCTAACATAGTGAAACCCCATCTCTACTAAAAACACAAATTAGCTGGGTATGGTGGCGGGTACCTGTAGTCCCAGCTACTCAGGAGGCTGAAGCAGGAGAATCATTTGAACCCAGGAGGCGGAGGTTGCAGTAAGCCAAGACCTCACCATTGTACTTCAGCCTAGATAAAGATACACAGTGAGACTCCATCTCAAAAAAAAAAAAAAAAGAAGAAGAAGAAGAAAAGAAAAGAAAGGGCACTTACCATAAATGGAGCTTGCAGGACTGGAGGATGCTCGGGTGAGTCTGTCAGTGGTCAGTCAATGTGAAGGCCTAGGACATTACTGTGTACTACCGTAGACTTTATAAATATTCTTAGACTACACTACTTAGACTACACTAAATAAATTGTACTATAACATTACGACAGCTACAGTGTCACTAGGCAGTAAGAATTTTTCAACTCCATTACAGTCTTATGGGACCAGCGTCATATATGCAGTCTGTCATTGACTAAAAGATCATTATGGGACACATGACTGCATATAAGCAAAGTGTTCATAAATTGTAAAGGACTAGCAATATGCAGACTTAAGGTATGTTCTTCATTTCTGTCTTCCCAACCAGACTGTAAGGGACTTGGGAGTAGGGACTGTGTAACTCTCCTGAATACTTTTTGGTATCCAGCAAAACTGAATAAATGTTTCTTAATGTCTTCTTTCTCAAGCAAGGAACTCTGGCGCATTTCTGCAGTTTGGGGTGGTGGTAGGAATAATCACCACTACTTTGCATCCAAAGATACCAGAGAGAAACCAAACATTTTATTTGCTTCACAAGAACTTCATTTGCTTAGTCTTATCTTTGTAAATCATATATTAGTTCACCTACTCCAATGCTGTAGCTATTGCAGAGAGTTAAACAACTAAATAATGTGACTGCTTTATAAAACATAAATTGGAGAGAGAAAAAAGAAATGCATCTGGTTTTTTTTCCTCATTAAAAACTGCCATCTGCTAAATTCTCTGAATCATCTTGTCAAAATTCATTGAAGGAAAATAAACTGTGTTCAGAGGATCAAGACAATATAGTAGGCATAAGGATTCATAAGCTCTTCTCTTTAACTTCTTCAATGAATTCTTCATGGTACATTCTACTCTAATTTTAATTTTCAG
This sequence comes from Piliocolobus tephrosceles, assembly GCF_002776525.5. Taxonomy (NCBI): domain Eukaryota; kingdom Metazoa; phylum Chordata; class Mammalia; order Primates; family Cercopithecidae; genus Piliocolobus; species Piliocolobus tephrosceles. Next base: position 62,565,395 of record NC_045448.1, on the reverse strand, counting down.
GCAGAAAATAGTACTATATAATGAACACCACGATGTACACAAATCCCAATTCTCTTACAAGGCATAGGGCTCTGGATAAATTCTACCCATCTCAAGTCACGATTTCACGAACTCTTTTGCTTGACTAGTCACATTTACCTTGACTTTTAGTTACTTAGCACTTTTGTCCACAATATCATAAATTTTATCGATCAGAATTGCACATACAAGCACCTGTCTTATCCATAGCCAGACCAAGTTCTTTACTTTTCTGTACCTTTATAGCGTAGAACTATTTTTAGCACTTGCTGAAGGACAGTTAGAATAAAGTTATATGACTCAACCAGGACTCGATTTCTTTATCTGTAAAAACTATATTAATAATCTTGAAACCACCTTTGCAAAATTATGACAGTAAAGGAAAACTGACATAGTTGACTCCATCTTGCTTCTGACCTCCAAGCTGTCCTCATCATTCCTGGACATAGGCCAAGCTAACACTGGGAGGAATTTATAATTTAACTTGAGGCCAGGAGCAGTGGCTCATGCACGGAATCCCAGCACTTTGGGACACCAAGGCAGGTGGATCACCTGAGGTCAGGAGCTCGAGACCAGCCTGGCCAACATGGTGAAACCCCATCTCTACTGAAAATACAAAAATTAGCCAGGCATGGTGGTGGGCACTGGGAATCCCAGCTAACTCAGGAGGCTGAGGCAGGAGAATTGCTTGAACCGGGGGGAAGAGGTTACAGTGGGCTGAGATGGCACCACTGCACTCCAGCCTGGGAGACAGAGTGAGACTCTGTCTCAAAAAAAAAAAAAAAAATTAACTTGAAAGTAAAGATGATAATAGGAGGCCAGACTTGGTGGCTCCTGCCTGCAATGCCAGCACTTTGGGAGGCTGAGGCAGATCCCTTGAGGTCAGGAGTTTGAGACCAGCCTTGCCAACATAGTGAAACCCTGTCTCTACTAAAAATACAAAAAAAAAAAAAGAAGGAAAGTAAGCATGATAACAGTCCCTCTCTAAAATGAACCCCCGCCTTACTCAGGGACCAAAAACCGCCTTTGTAAGACTAATCAAAGGCCACAAGAATAGGATTATGGGAGGGGCCTGAACTCTGCTAACATGTAGGTATAGTTTCTATAACTCTTTACTGCTCAGGAGCCATGTGGCTAGAAGTCACAAGATTTGCAACTTCCCCAAGTGTTCCTATAGATAACATCACTACGGTACAATCTAAGATTAATTTTTTAAAGATGTTTTTCAGATCTACCCCACCAGACCTGTGATTCACGGCTCAACTGGTCCTGTGGCTCTACCAGAGACAGACTCAGCACATAAGGACAGTTTTTCCACACCCCTATGATTTCATCCCTAACCAATCAGCAGCACCCATTCCCTAGCCCCCATCCACCAAATTGTCCACAAAAACCCTAACCTGCAGGCCTTTGGGGAGACTGACTTGAGTGATAACTCTGGTTTTCCCACATGGCCAACCTCATTAAATCCTTTCTCTACTGCAATGCCATGGTCTCAGTGAATTGATTTTTGTCTGTTCAGCAGTGGGGAAGAACCCATCGGGCAATTACAATCTTAGTTCCCCAATGTCTGTAACACAGATCAAATGAACAAAACTATGACGACAGAAGCTCTTTGATAGTTTATTCAGGAAGAAAACAGGTCTTTTTTTTTTTTTAAGTTAGGAGCTTGCTCCTTGAAGATTCTACAAATGATCAGAATCTCATTCTCACCAAAGAATCGTTTCTTTGGTAGGTGAAGGGAGAAGGAATGGAATGCATCCCATTAATGTAACTTTTCACCTTTCTTTGACACTGGCTGCTAGCCCACAATGTTTGGTTGGGCTAGAAAACAAATGTAAAAAAGAAACACTAATCCCAATCCTTAAATCAATTCTGCAAAGATGCCAGGAAGACAAATAAGTTACTTATAAAAGCAGGAAGCTTTTTGGAGGAAAGGCACTATAAAAGCAAAATATATTAAAGAACTATTTTCACATTCTAAATTCTGTGCCTAACTTCCAGTTTAAATTGGTAGCTTAAAAAACAAGAGGTCAACACAGAAATCAGTAAAAGGATCAAGGCAGAACACAGAAATACACAAACAGCAAATGCAAGAGATAAACCAGGAGGTAGATTAGGTTATCAGACATAACATAAAGATCTCTCCTTCAAAATGACATCTCTCTTCTAACCTAATGTTACAAAGACTAATTGAGCAGAATGAAGGGTTGTTAAACAGCCACAAACTTAAGTAAACCTGCAAAGTAAAATCCAGTCTTGGTTAATCATAATCAAGAAAAAGAATAAACAAATGGATTATAAATTGGCTGCCAAAGTTTGCAAGGGTTTTGGAATTCATTTACTGACATATTTAACATAAACAAGAGGGAAGCCAAAAGACAAAAACATCACCTGGAGATTAGCAGCAAGAAGGTCATAAAAACAGCAAAGTATAAAACTTTACTACATGAAGATCACGATTTTTGTGCAGAAAATGTATGGATTGCCCCTCTCCCCCACCTCAATGAAAAACAAAAATATAACAAAAACAATATGACAGATATTCCTCAATGCCACAGTGAGTGATACAGGACTATTATAAACTGAAATAGCATCAGGAAAAAACAGATACAGAGCCTAACCAGAAACAATGAAATACACATACCAAAAACACCAGCATGATACATTCAGAAACAAATGGCTTAATGTTCTCCTGGTTACCAAAAAGCAAATTACCACTGATCTTATAAATGTATACAGGATCCTCTCTCAGAACAGCTAACTTTCTTCATATTCATCATTAACATTCTTCTTTCAATCTGTATGTCGTCAAGGTAGTTAGTAAGATTTTAGAGGAGAGTTATTAGTTTAGGGAACTAACATTCTGGAGAGAATCAGTTAGGCAAATCCTTACCCAGAATCAGTTGCCTCTCATAACACCTGACCCTCAGTTTGTCCATTAACGCAACAAGTTTATATTTGGCACCACTAAGCCTACTACTGTCATAAGCACCTGTGATGCAAAAAGGAATAAGACCTGGCTGGACTTGGTGGCTCATACCTGTAACAACAACAACAAAAATTTAAAGACTTTTCTTTCTTCCTTATGAGACTGAAAAACGACTCCCAACAAGGTTTGGTCCTAAAAAATAAAAATATAAATAACTGAAGGAAGGGCAGCTAACAAAGAAATATGAAATAGCAATGAACTCGAGTCTGATATTTGAAAGAGATACCCCTAGACTCCCTAGCCATTAGTAAGTAGAAGCATCTTCAGTGAATAGTAACTGCTGTTCTCGTTTAATCTCCAACTGGCCAAGGTACGAACTATTACCTTTGCCCAAAGCTATATCCAGTGTCACTGGCTTAGCTGGTATTTCCAAAGTCTGACTCATGGACAAATCTCCAGATGATGATAGGGCTTGGTATCTTTGAATAAAACAATGTGTATTTAATGGGTGGAAGACTGTAGACTCTGAGTTCCTTAGTCCAAAGTTAGAGGATACTTGACAATCTTCTCAACTGTTTAAAACTTCACAGAAAAATAGGTTCGAAGTATTGTTTGGCCTTAAAAATAAAAGACGTTATTTCAATTTCTTGTAAATACCTTCGGAGACAAAGGCTTTAACTGACCTACTATCTCATCTGCATCAAAGGGTTGCACCATTACCTCAATGGCAGCATACGAAATGGATAAAAGAGGCCGGGTGTGTGGTGGCTCATGCTTGTAGTCCTAGCACTTTGGAAGGACAGGCAGGCAGACTGGCTTGAGCTCAGGAGCTCAAGACTAACCTGGGCAACATGGTGAAACCTCATCTCCACACAAAATACAGAAAGAATTGGCCAAGTGTGCCCAGCTACTCAGGAGGCTAAGGTAGGAGGACTGCTTGAGCCTGGAAGGTCAAGGCTGCAGTGAGCCATGATAGCACCACTGTACTCTAGCCTGGGTAACAGAGTGAGACCCTATCTCAAAAAACTAACAAAATGCATAAAAACACCTCAATAATTACTTTTCTATTAATAAAACTGGCAAAAGAAAACACACATTAACTTTACAAATGTAATTTATTTAACAAAAAAACTACAAGTAGTTTTCATTATTAACAAATCAAGAGATTCATAATTTTTAATCTAGAGAGTAGAAATGGATTAATTTAAAATAAACTAAAGCCATGAATTAAAGGAGTTTCAGTCTGAAACATATCATATATTAGATGATGGCATCTACTGACTAAATGTAATATTGCATTCCTATATAGGTCATGAATATCTAGAGGAAGAGCAAAGTTTCTGGTGGCATGGACCAATAAGATCCTCAAAATATTCTAGGGGTAGAGTACAGCAGTGTGAAAAGGAAAATAGTGACCAATGGGCAAGAAAAAGACTGGGCACAGTGGCTCATGTCTACAACCCCACCACTTTGGGAGGCAAGGTGGGCAGGTCACTTGAGGCCAGGAGTTTGAGACCAGCCTGGCCAACATGGCAAAACCCTGACTCTACTAAAAATAGAAAAATTAGCCAGGTGTGGTGGCTCACACCTATAATTCCAGCTACTCAAGAGGCTGAGGCACAAGAATCGTTTGAATCCAGGAGGCAGAAGTTGCAGTGAGCCGAGATTGCGCCACTGTACTCTAGCCTGAGTGACACAGCAAGACTGTCTCAAAAAAAAAAAAAGCGGTGGAGAAGGGGGCAAAGAAAAATTCCTGTACTAAAGACTATAACACAAGCAAAAAGTAAACTGACAGGGGTATACTAAAACCCTCAACAAGGCAAATTGATCTTGGTGATATATAATTCTAAGAACGCCAACCTTAATTTTCTTCCTGAAGTATTTTGTCTTTTGGGTTTTCATTTTTAGGGATATTATGTCTAATTTCACCATGAAAAATACAAGTAGGTTTCACTTGACATAAATTGTTTTAAAAAGAAACTATACTCTGAAAAGTAAAAGATATATTTTATTAATGATTTTTTACTGAGAGAGAACATAGGGAAAGAAAATGAGTTTTACACCAGGGAGAACTGTACTCAACCCTCTAGCCCTGCTACTAACTTGTATGACCTTTGTTTTCATTTATTTACCTGAAAATATGTTTTTTAAGAACTGGCACATCAGAGGTACTCTTTCAATTTTTATTTTTTGAGACAGAGTCTCACTCTGTCACCTAGGCTGCAGTGCCAGTGATGCAATCATAGCTAACTACAGCCTCAACTTCCTAGACTCAAGTCATTCTCCCACCTCAGCCTCCCAAGCAGCTGGGACTACAGGTGCATGCCACCATGCCCAGCTAATTGTTGTAATTTTTGTAGAGACAGGGTCTCTCTATGTTGACCACGCTAATCTCAAATTCCTGGTCTCGAGCAATCCCCCAAGTCTTGCTCTCCCAAAGTGCTGGGATTATAGGCATGAGCCACCGTGGCCAGCCAAGAGGTATTCTTAACAAATGGCTATTGTTGGGATTGCTAACTACATACATTTTTCCCAGGAGGGCCTTTGGGCAATAAAACTAATGTTACTATGCCAGAAAATACTTGACCAGTTAGATTTCCTAGTTCCTATGGAATTCCTGGTTCTAAGGATATTTGTGTTTAGTAGAAAGAGCTTTAAATAAGAAAAAAGAACACTTCTTTTCAGGTATTTAATTTTCTTAACTTCCAAAAGATAGAAAAATACTACCTGGCATATCTCACATCTAACACTCCACAAGCAGATATGTTCCTTCATCAGACAGAATTGTGCTTTCCTCTATTTCCATAATTACATACCAGAAACTGGCCAGCAAAACTTGAAATTGCAACTTGGGCTATCCAACCCTGGTGGTATGATGCTAGAGCAGCTTACTCCCCCTGATATTTAAGAGGCATATGCTGTGCAAGAGCTAGAAAATCAGCCAGCACCACCTAACCATAAGGTGCTATTCTCACTTCCTCTCTTTGAGTCAAGTTTGCTAATCAACTCCTCAAAGAAAGGCCATAGTGATACTCCATCAGGTAAAAGGGAAGAGCACAGGCTTGTTCTCTTTAAGGCTGGGACAGCTTCCAGGACTTTTCTGAATAAGACCTACTCTTTATGTGTATCCTTGTAATCATAAGATGTAGAATGTAAATGAATATACGAGCTAGGGATGGTTTCCTTAAAAAATGTGAAGTGCATATTCTCTCTGCTTGAAGGAAAGGAGACAGGAAATAGCATCCAACCCAACTATAGAGTAACTTAACAGCAGTCAGATTCAGAAAATGTGCTAACCCAATTTTCAGGCACAATCTTCTGGCCCTGGAAGGCTGGAAAGTCTGGAAATCAATGCAAGCATCCTGAACTTGATTTCTCTTGGGAATGGCAGAGAAAGTTAAAGTTTTCTCCAAATTAAGCTTCATTTATCTACTTATGTTCTTAGAAACTGTAAAGGAAAATCATTATAAGTTTTTCAAAATACATACACACAACTATATATGCTGTGTATGAGTATACATAAACTGTCTTTCATTAGAAATGAAATTTTAAGGAAGGTGGCCAACAAATCTAACATTTAAAAAATAAGGAAACAGACTAGGAGTGATGGCTCACGCCTGTAATCCTAGCCCTTTGGGAAGCCAAGGCAGGCAAATCACTTGAGGTCAAGAGTTCAAGACCAGCCTGGGCAACATGGTGAAACCCCATCTCTACTAACAATATAAAAATTAGCCAGGCATGGTGATGCATGCCTGTAAGCCCAGCTACTTGGGAAGCTGAGGCATGATAATTTGCTTGAACCCAGGAGGCTAAGGTTGCAGTGAGCCAAGATTGTGCCACTGTACTCCAGCCTGGACAACAGAGCAAGACTCTGTCTCAAAAATAAATAAATAAATATATAAAACATAAAAAATAAAATATCAAAAAATAAAACATTTAAAAAGGAAACAATCATGCCTAGATAACAGAAAATTAGAAAAAAGAAAGCCATAAGTTATTATGATAAACTCTATAACAAAATTCAAAGCCATTTTCAATTTCTCAGTCATTGGAGTATTGCAATATCTTCATTACTTAATACATTTTGATTCATCGCTTTTTGCTTATTTCTGTTGTTGTTGTTGTTATTGTTTGAGACAGTGTCTCACTCTGTTACCCAGACTGGAGTACAGTGGCACCATCTCGGCTGACTACAACCTCCGCCTCCTGGGTTGAAGCAATTTTCCTGCCTTAGCCTCCCAAGGAGCTGGGATTACAGGTGCATGCCACCACGCCTGACTAGTTTTGTATTTTTAGTAGAGATGGGGTTTCACCATTTTGGCCAGGCTGGTCTTGAACTCCTAACCTCAGGTGATCTGTCCACCTCAGCCTCTCAAAGTGCTGGGATTACAGGAGTGAGCCACCATGCCCAGCCTGATTCACTGGTTTTTAAAACCACTATCCAAAGACAACTCTGTGAGGTAGATAAAATTAGTTCTATTTTATATGCGAAAAACTGAGAAAGATATGTTAAGTGACTTATCTAACACTACAAAACTATTTAATGGGACAGCCAAAACTGGAACATAGGTCTTCTAACTCCTAGATCTTTCTACTAATCCAGTGGCTTCAAATTTTATTTTAGCCCCAGAATCCTCTTTCAAACTATTTTTTTGTAGAACCCCACTAATTTAACAGATAAAATTGGAGCTCCTCCAACTAAAATAGCTATTAGGGCCAGAGCCATGTATATTTCAGCTGGCTTCTCCCTCCCCCATGATGGGCTTTGAGACTTCTGGGTAACATCATAACTCCAAGGAGCAAAATGTAAATCATTAAAAGTTATCTCCCTAATTGCCTAAGGAAATCCATAAAGTTCTAATCCAAATATGAATAAGACTAATAACCAGTAAAATGGTACCTCTCGCAGCTACCATATCTAAGACTTTCATAATCATCAATATATATTAATGGAAACAAAAGTTATATCCCATATATACCATTCCAAAGATTATGGCCACATAGAGTTTACTAATTACAAAACTGCTCCTATGCACTGTGTGATAGAATGGGAAGGAGCTGGGCAGGGTGATTCCATTTCTTTGGCAATATTACCATCTCATTTACAATTCTACCTAAGCTATTTGTTTCCCAAGTTAAATATAGATACCTTCCTTCAAATAAAATTTATGCAGAGAGCATCTTATGAGCTATTCTATTGTAGTTAAATGAGGCAGGGAGCAGGCAAAGCCAGACAAGCCTCTCCAAAGCAGCCCAAGCCTCTTGGAACATTACGACAGAGGCATGACTAGCAAAAATAAAGGATTATTTCCAAGTTTCCAAGTGGTTCTTGAAATGCAAATGGTGAAGAGCATACACTGTTGACGGACTGACATCTGAAAAAGGAGAGGCAATAATACCTGATTTATAGGCACAAGTAAATATACTTGAATGCAAAGTACAACAAAAACTCATTGTCCCCAATTAGCCCAATAAACCTCTATATATCACACTTCTACAAATGGCTCATGAAACAAGAAGAAGAAAGTATTATTTTAAAAAGTCCTACCACAAGAGTATGAGCAATAGTCAACAAGCAGGTTAAGTTTATTAATCCTAGGGGCCAAACAGAAAGTAAATCTTACTTTATCTTTGAAAATAAACCTTAAATTCAGAATAAAACCGAAGTGGAAGTGATGGATGGTCTATGTATACAACCACCAATGAGAGGCTACATCTACAAAGCATCAGGAACATTAGAACTGATGTCAAAGTTTAAATCATATAAGGTCAGGAAACAACAACAAACAAAACAAAACAAAGTCCCTTACATCAGCTCCAGAGGAGGCACTATCAGCTACACTTCTTTCTTACTACCAAAGACATACCATCCAATAAATTAGCTGTTATGCCTAAAACCATATCCTTCAGTTGTAATACACAGTAATTTAAAGACTATGTGGTCTTCAAAAAGAACAGCAAACTGGAATGTAAGTTTGTTTTCTCCTTGCCTATGCTACAAGTTACCCATGTGAGCTAAAAAGCAAGTATTTTTTTTCTCAGCCTTTTCGTTTGTTAAAAAAAGGGATTCTAACAGCTGCCCTACTTACTTCATAATATTGTTGCAAGGATATGATAAAACAGTATCCATAAAACACAATTTAAAGCATTATCATGTAACTTGTCACTGTGAAAGATATTCATTTTTACCAACCAATCATAACAAGGTTTATCTTTGTTGACTAAACTTGAAAAGATTCCATATTAATTTAGCTTTGTTGTCTCAAGAAGAAAAATCCCTACACCTTTTTTCTAAGAAACCATCCTAACTTTTTTTTTTTTTTTTTTTTTTGTGACAGGGTCTCACTCTGTCACCCAGGCTGGAGTGCAGTGGAGTAATCTCGACTCAATGCAGCCTCCACCTCCCAGGATCCAGACATCCTCCCACCTGAGGCTCCTGGGTAGCTGGGACTACAGGCACATGCCACAACACACAGCTAATTTTTTGTATTTTTTTTGTAGAGACAGAGGTTTAGCATGTTGCCCAGGCTGGTCTTGAACCCCTGAGGCTCAGGTGATCTACACACCTCAGCCCTGCAAAGTGCTGGGATTACAGGCATGAGCCACCGTGCCAGCACTTTTTCTTTTTTTTTTAATTGAGACAGAGTCTCACTCTGTTGCATAGGCTGGAGTGCAGTGGCATGATCACAGCTCACTGCAGTCACAACCTCTTGAGCTCAAGAGATCCTCCCACCTCAGCCTCCCAAGTAGTTGGGACTGCAGGCATACGCCACCATGCCCAGCTAATTTTTGTATTTTTTGCAGAGAGTGTTTCACCATGTCGGCCAGGCTGGTCTTGAACTCCCGGCTCAACTGATCCACTTGCCTGTATCTCCCAAAGTGCTGGGATTATAGGCATGACCCACCACGTCTGGCCAAAAAACCATCCTACCTTGATTGCTATAGCTTATATGCATACTCTGGCTCTCTCTCAACACACAAACATAGAACTGGGAATCCTCACCAATCGGAGGTCACTATCAATAAAAACTTATTTCAATTGCCTGAGCAGTTTTCAGTTGAGCTTTGAATTCTAGCCTAATAAATATGTATTGGAATAAAGGGAAAAGAAGTATATTGTGAAAACGTCTAGATAAACCATTAAAGGAGAGGTGACATTTTTTTTCTTTAAGTATCAATATACAAAAAAGCACTATTCAGTTAAACTTATAGTGAACGCCTACTTCACTCTATCCAAGGCCCTGTGCTGCAGAGGTTTGTGCTGTAGTAGTGTGGACCTGCAAGCTTAGACCTGCACAAATTTTTATCTAAATCAAATACTGAAATCATGTCCCAAACTTCCTACATGCCTCACAGGAGGAAACATAAGAATTAAACATGTGAAATGATTATGTCTTACACAGAATAGTCATTGGATAACAGTTTTTGGCTGTCAGGAGATCAAAGATGATGATGATGAAGCAAGTAATTTGATTCTCATGCTGCTAACAGTTTCACTTATCGCTTGGTTCTCCTTAATATGTGTCTGAACTGAAGCTCTCACAATTTAGTATTCAGAAACATAGGATGAGACTTTTTTTTTTTTTAAACTGTTTCCCCTTAGAAATCAAAGGGCAAAGGCAAGTCAGGTATTTTGTACATTGAGAAAACCTTACCAGTCATCCATACACATAGTGACTGGCAATTATACTGTGTATTTTATACTATAACAACTTCCTGGTCAAGGTAAATATGGCCCAATTATAAAATGATGAGTTGAGCCCTAAACATCTGAAAACATTTAGATGTTCATTAATAGTTGAAGCAAAAATGGCAAAATGTTAGCAAGTATTGAAATTAGTGGTAGGTACATGAGTCTTCACTGTATTTTTCTTTTCTTTTCTTTTTTGAGACTGTCTCACTCTATCGCCCAGGCTGGAGGGCAGTAGCGTGATCTCGCCTCACTGTAACCTCCGCCTCCCAGGTTCAAGCAATGCTCCGGTCTCAGCTTCCTGAGTAGCTGGGATTACAGGTGCCTGCCACCACATCTGACTAACTTTTGTATTTTTAATAGAGACAGGGTTTCACCACATTGGCCAGGCTGATCTCCAACTCCTGACCTCAGGTGATCCACCCGCCTTGACCTCCCAAAGTGCTGGATTACAGGCATGAGCGACCATGCCCGGCCAAGTGTGACTATTAATGGAAACAACCAAACTAAAACAGTCTCCCACCTAACATTTCCACTCCAACAGACTGAATTTCTACATCCATAATCTCTTTTAATACATTTCTTTCTTTTTTTTTTTTTTTTTTTTTGAGACAGGGTCTTGCTCTGTTGCTGAGGTTGGCTCACTGCAGTCTTGACTTCCCAGGCTCCAGCAATTCTACCACCTCAGCCTCCCAAGTAGCTGACACTAGAGGTGCACACCACCAGCCTGGCTGTTTTTTTTCCTTTTTTGTAGAAATGGGGTCTCCCTATGTTGGCCAGGCTGGTATTGAACTCCTGGCCTAAAGCAATCCTCCTGCCTCGGTCTCCCAAAGTGCTGAAATCACAGGCACAAGCCACTGTGTCCAGCCTCTTTTGATACCTTTTTAACTTCAGTTTTCATCATAAATATAGAGGACAAGGTGGGCAGTCACATCATTTGATGGGTTTCACGCTATCTAATATAACCACTAGCTGAAACCTGGAGTTCAAATTTAACAACTAAATGTAGTAGCTTGAGAGCAGATCAAATCAAACAAATATTTGAATTATTTATACCTAAGGCACTTCTTAGAAGTAGCTTAAAAAAATTTTTTTTACCTTTAGAGATGGGGTCTTGCTGTGTTGCCCAGGCTGGTCTCATACTCCTGGGCTCAAGCAATCTACCTGCCTCAGCCTCCTGAAGTGCTAGGATTACAAGTGTGGGCCACTGTGTCCAAAAAGTAACTTTTAAAAAAGATATTTTTCTGTTCTCTCCCAAGGCTATCCTAATTCAACATTTTCATTCCAAAAAATATGTCAGACTTGCCTTTGTTCATTAACTGAGGAGATAGGTAAATAAAAGCATAATGAAAGCATGTCCTGTATCAGCAGAAATCATCTTAAAACTATGGTTTCCTCATTCATCTGTAGTAGGATATTACTCTTTATGCCAGCTATTCCTGTTTCCAAAGAAAAAAAGAAGTAAATCAGGTCTGGTAAAATTACTTTTTTTTTAGGCTAGTACAAAACAGTAACCAAATACAGCTAAGTCATAAATAGTTCAAAAATCTAAACATAAGGTGTAAGTTAAGGTACATTTATTTATGTCTGTTTTAAAGAAGCTAAACTGGCCGGGCATGGTGGCTCACGCCTGTAATCCCAGCACTTTGAGAGGCCAAGGTGGGCTGATCACCTGAGGTCGGGAGTTCAAGACCAGCCTCACCAAGAGGGAGAAACCTCCTCTCTACAAAAATACAAAAATTAGCCAGGCATGGTGGCACATGCCTATAATCCCAGCTACTCGGGAGGCTGAGGCAGGAGAATCGCTTGAACCCAGAAGGTGGAGGATGCAGTGAGCCAAGATCATACCGTTGCACTCCAGCCTAGATGACAGAGTGAGACTCTGTATCAAAAAAATAATGAATGAATGAATGAATGAATGAGAGAAAGAAAGAGAGAGAGAGAGACAGAGAAGGAGAGAAAGAAGCTAAACCAATAGAAAAGCAGCAGCAAGGAGGAAATCTATAGGGATGTGTGAGGTTCCACCAAAGTAAACAATTATCAATTTCAAAGAACATGCCTGAAGCTTTGAACAGCAGATATGATTTTTTATATACATGAGTCAATGGTTTGTAGGTTTTTTCCCTTAATTTTATTTTGTTTTAGAGACAGGGTCTCACCCTGTCATCCTTTTTTTTTTTTTTTTTTTTTTTACATTTTCTATAGAAATGAGGTCTTGCTTCATTGCCCAGGGAGATCTCGGCCACCTGGGCGCACGTGATCCTCCTGCCTCAGATTCCCAAAGTGCTGGGATTACAGGCGTGAGCCACCACACCTGGTCAGGAGTCAGTGGTTTCTGTCTCAGTCAGATTTGAAGTAACTCTTCCTGTGAGCATATTTACAAAATTCATATATTCTGGATAGTTCTTAATTACCTGACAATCAATCACAAGCATATTCTGAGTCTTTTCTACATGTTCAGTACAAGATATATAACACACAATTTTATACTCAAAACTTTTCAGAAATTTAACTAGGGAAATAAAAAACTGTATGAAGTGCTAGATTGTGTTATACATACTAAAGTGCTAAAGGCATATAAAGGAAAGACCAATGTAGCAGAAAAGACCGTTTCACAGAAGCAACAATCAACTAAATGTTGTTAATGTGACAGTGGATGTTCTCAAAAGCAAATTTAAAGGGAGCTAAAATTACCCAGTTTCTGAGATGTCAGAGATAATCGGAGTAAAGATCACTGGAATCCCATCATACTAGCCTTTCCCTGTATGATTCATTAGAGATCAAATTCCAACTTGATCACATTCCTGAGAATGTGGAACTATTTTTATTTTAAAAGCCACTGATAACCACAAAGGTCTTCAAAATGAAATTCATGCAAATCTAGCATTGTGAAAACAAGTAATCAAACAAAATTTACTTTAACATAAACAGCAGGCCCCCAGAGAAAAGATGAGCCCAATGTAAGATGACAGATAACCCTGGCTCCTCAGTTTAATGTGAAACGAAAAACCAGATACGAGTTAATCCACTTTAATTACCAACAACTTTCACTGGTGAAGCACAGTTAGAGACAAGCAGCATTTTTAGTCTGTATCCTACCAATAAGTATTATGCTTCTTAACAGCTTCAATCAAGCCAATTAATAGGATAGAAAAAGTATCTATGATCTGTAGCAATAGAGTTGGGCACTTAAAGGATCAAACACAAAACAGTATCTACTGAATGCATTCCAATTTCTAAGTAAACTTAATTTAAAAGGAAAAAGTGCCGGGCGCGGTGGCTCAAGCCTGTAATCCCAGCACTTTGGGAGGCCAAGACGGGCGGATCACGAGGTCAGGAGATCAAGACCATCCTGGCTAACACGGTGAAACCCCATCTCTACTAAAAATTACAAAAAACTAGCCGGGCGCGGTGGCGGGCGCCTGTAGTCCCAGCTACTCGAAAGGCTGAGGCAGAAGAATGGCCTGAACCCGGGAGGCAGAGGTTGCAGTGAGCTGAGATCTGGCCCCTGCACTCCAGTCTGGGCGACAGAGCGAGACTCCGTCTCAAAAAAAAAAAAAAAAAAGAAAAAGAAAAAGTACTCAATTAATGTAGTATCATTTGTTTAGGATTTAATTATATTTTGTCTTCTGTTATACAGAGGCCTGGCTCACTAGAATTGGGGCTGGTTGTGTCTAACTAATGTGAGAACTTAAGGGGCTGGAGACTAAGGTCAATTGCCAAGAGAGATAAAAGAGTAGTGAGGCAATGATCAGTATGGCCAGAATATAGAGAATTCAGAGGATGTTTCACAAAATCTAAAAGGTTTACTTTGCCTACATTCTCTCTCTTATTAATCATTTGGAATTCTATTTAATGATACTAAGTATCATCCCTTTTAAAAATAATTGGTACTTTATCAAACTAATACTAAAACAAGAAGCACCTGTATCTATAAACGGTAACCCTAAATCCAAACCCGGGGGGTGTAAATGAAAAAATTTTAAGAGGTTACACAGTCACCTATTGTATTTTTACCAAATTGTAAAATATATTGTGTTTCTTTCTAAAATTCAAAATAAATGGTAAAATAACTAATATATTTTGAATATTATCATACAAATACTCAAATAAATGTTAAAGCTGAGGCTTCTAAAGCTTCAGCAAACATTTTAAGTATACAGTCTGTTAAGAGACTGAATACAAGAAAAGAGATAAAAAGTGATGTTTAGAAAAGGTAGAAAATACCACAATAACATATGAAGAATTCTTGCCAAGAAACTGAACGTGAATCTCGTAAGCCTCTAGATTAGCAGAGTTCCCAACAGGGGGCAATTTTTGCCACCAGGAGACATTTGGCAATGTCTGGAACACTTTTAGTTGTCATAATTGGTGGAGGGGTGCTGTTGACTGTCGGCTAGAGACCTGCAGTGCTGCTGAACATCTACTGGAGCTCAGAAAACAATTCCCAAACTGTAGGCTTCAGAAGCAGCTGCAGAAGCTAAGTTTTTCTCTCGCTTTTGCTCTCCTATCTCTCAGTCCCATTCTCCCCCGAGGTCAGCCACAGAAACTAGAATCTCCCTTCCCCAAGGTGGGTCATAGAAATCAGAACACCTTTCCTCAAAAGCCAACCACAAAGCCTAACAATACCCTGTGTAAAAACTGGCCATAAAGAAATGAAATGACCTACCTTGTTTTGACTGTAGGCCATAAGACCCCCATCCCAGAGGAGGCCCTGCCCACACCCAGAAGGAGGAAATGCGTGCTCTGAGAGGGCAAGAAGAATCTGAACAGACAGGCTTTGCTGGGTTTCCCCATTAAGTCTATTAGCATTAGATCATATTCTTTTTGTCCAATCATATTTCTACATGGCTGTCCATACTTTGTTGGACCTAAGCACAAAAATGGACAATTTCCCTATATCTTTGGATCTTTGTTCTGAAGGCTCCCGTGTATACACTTTAAACAAATGTGTATGCCTTTTTTTCCTATTAATCAATATGCCTCTTGTCAGTAATTTTTCAGCAAACCACTGGGGTCGAAGGGCTTGGCTCCCAAACATTCTGCAATGCACAGGACAGTCCTTCACAACAAAAAAATTATCCAGTACAAAATTCCAACACTGAGAAGTTGAGAGAACCTTTTCTAGATCTAACAGGAAATACAGGGGTCAGAGAAACATGCTACAGAACTTCATGGGGATGCAAACAGCAAAATCCAGAACACAGGAAACTCTAATTTTCTTTTTAGATGCGATAATGGTTACTATATCGTGGTTATATATATAAAGACACAAAGTTTCTCTTTAAATGATTAAGTGATTTTTGGAATTTGCTTCAAAATAATCCAATGGGCAAAGAAATATAGATGAAAACAAGAAGGGATGTGGGTTAATAACCGTTGAAGCTAGGTAACACGAATATAGGTACATTATATTATTTTCTTTATGCCCATATAATGGATACATTGTATTATATTTTGTTTTGTTTTGTTTTAAATTTCCATAATACAAAATTTAAAAGGGGGTAAAAAAAAAAGCCTCCATATATCAAGACAAAATTAGAATCTAATAAAGTGAAATTAGATTTATCTAAATGTGTAAACTTTATGCATACACATATCCTGTTGTATTCTCGGGTTTGTAACCTTGATACCAATTGGTAACTGTGCCCAAAGAGTATAACAATTAGATTTGGGTACTTAATTTAAAAAATAATATGAATTTAAAAAACAATATGTACATCTCATAATATTATTAGCATTTCTATTCTTAGGTACAGTGGATATCTAGCAGTATCTCATATATATGAATCTTCTATCTATAAAAATTTACAATCATTACAAAATAATCATATGGTAGCTAAAGAGAATTCTAGCATCCCTTTGGAGAGTCAACCATATCTTCCTACCTATCTCATAAATTGATAGTGAAGCCAATTTCCTCTATTTTCTGGCAACCAGAATGCTACTAGTAAGAAAGACCATTTAGATAAAAGTAGCCTGGAGACAAAAACTGGCAGTTTATAGGACATCAGTACCCTCACAATAAAAATGAACTTAAATAACTGAAATGAAGTACTCATCAAGCAAGTGTTCATACATTTAGAACAAAATCAGGAAATACTTCAAGTGACTACAATAAAATAATTTGACTATATCTCATTAATGAAATGTATTCAAAGAACAGTCACCAAAGACAACTGTAATATTAAATTTTATAATCCATCCAATGTAGTAGAATATAACATCCTTTTGGGGGAAAAAACCCATCCAATAGCTTTATTAGCATCATTATTTTAATCCTTTTTATTTTCCTTTTTTTTGGAGAAAGGCTCTCATTCTGTCGCCTAGGCTGGAGTGCAGTGGGGCAAACATGGCTCATGACCTCCCAGATTCAAGTTTTTGTCAAAATCTTCAGTTAGAAGGAAAATAGTACTGCTTTTGAATTACAAAAGACATAGTTACAGTTTGGATAAACCATTAAAAACTAATTTTTAAAAAAATGTTTTGCTAAATTATTACAAAATATTAAAGTGTATCAAGACTCGCCCCTACCCAGCGAAAGTTCAGAGAAAGCTATCATCTATCTTCTCTCAGAAAACAACATACTTTCCTTTTATATTGAAAAAAGAAGACCTTACTGCAAATCTATGCAGAAGCTTAAAGACAGAGTAATCATGCTAACAACCTGTCCTCTGCAAATATTCTTACACAAAGCCACAATCACTGAAGTCAGCTGGGTAGCAGAAATCTCCACAGTGGCAGTTAGTTGCTACTGTATTCTTCCTAAATACAGTAGTCACTGAGTCTCACTTCTAAAGTGAAGAGGATTTTCTATTCAATTGTTTTCTTTAATGCACTGAACAGGCTAACAGGGACTATAAAAATTAGGAACTAAATTTAGTTGCTATTATTACCCATTTTTAAAAGAGGGCACAGAAGGCCAGGCACGGTGGCATATGGCTGTAATCCCAGCACTTTGGGAAGACAAGGTGGGCAGATCACTTGAGCCTAAGAGTTTGAGCAACATAGCAAGAAATTGTCTCTTTAAAAAAACAACAAAAATTAGCCAAGCGTGGTTAGTCCCAGCTACTCATGAGGCTGAGGTGGGAGGATCGCTTGAGCCAGGGAAGTGGAGGCTGCAGTGAGACGAGATAGTACCACTGTACTCCAGTCTGGGTGACAGAGCGAGACCTTGTCTCGAAAAATAAAAATAAAAAATAAAATAAAATAAATTAAGGCATAGGGGCTTGCAGGCATTGCTGTCCTTTACTGTCACAAAATTATACTGAAGATTTAAATGTCTCCAGAATATGCAGAGTAATGCCCATATTCAATATGGTTCTAAAAGAGATGTTCCAGTGTTGCCAGTAACTTTTACCTACTTGACAAGTGTGACCAAAAAATTATGAGTGAAAACAGCCCTATGTAGAGCATGTTACTAAAAACAATTGTCCTTGGTAGAATAATTGCCTATGCTGTTATAAACATTAGCAATAACAGAGTCAACTCATTAGATCAAATTACTACAGAGATGGTAAATATTAGAACCATGATTTTATAAACTCTTACAACTCCTGATTTTTGTATTAGCCAGAAGAGAAAAACAAGCTCATAATGTAGAATGCTACACCTATACAGTCCACATAATTCAGAACTTAGGCAAGACACAATAAGCAATATTAAGAAAGAAACTGCTACACTATCCTATATTCATGAATGGGATTTACACTTTTAGGCTAGTCATTTTTTGACAAAACTGAACAAAAATTTCACATGATATCTTAATAGTACTAAGATAATGGTTATCACTAAATACAAAAAAGATTCAAGTATATACAAAACCAAGTGGTATCAAAATAAGTAGCAAAAGAGAAAATATGAAACTAGAAACCCAAAAAAGAGTAAGTTACAATGATATTAGACAAGCTTTGGAAAGAATGAATACACATATACGTATACAAATGTTTATACACATAATATATATTATATTTAATTTTCAGAACAATCTTTAACAGTATATATTACTATACTGTCTTAGGAATGAGAAATCTGAGGATCATAATTGTGTGGAGACATGGCTGATTACTATCAGAAGTGGGATTTAAGTCTAGGAATGTCAGGATCCAGAATCTACCATCTTTGTCCTATACCTTTTGTGACAATGTCATCTCCCTAAAGAATACAGTGGCTTTGGTATCAAGGGGTAAGGTATAGCTCCAAGAGAGGAATGGCTAAAAGTGAGAGAGATTACTAATCACATAGTGATATAGTTTGGGTATTTGTCCCCACCCAAATCTCATGTTAACATGTAATCTCCAACGTTGGAGGTGGGGCACAGTGGGAGGCGTTTGGGTTGAGGGGGCAGATCCTTCATGGCTTGGTGCTGTCCTCACCATAATGAGCGAATTCTCAAGAGATCTAGTTATTTAAAATTGTGTGGCACCACCCACCCTTTTCTCTTGTTCCTACTCTCGCCATGTGAAGTGCGTGCTTTTCCTTTGCCTTCCACCATGAGTAAAAACTCCCTGAATCCTCCCTAGCAGCCAAGCAAATGCTAGCGCCATGCTTCCTGTACACCCTGCAGAACTGTAGGCCAATTAGACTGCTTTTCTTTATAAAGTACCCAGTCTCAAGTATTTCTTTATAGCAAAGCAAGAACAGCCTAATACAGCAACAGGTAGCTGGATGGGTTGCTGAGTTTTTATAAAAGTCTTACTGGAATCAGACAGGCCTGTGTCTGAATTCTGGCTCTACCTTCTACTAGTTGTATGATAATTCACCTCTCCATGCCTGTTTCCCTAAGTGCAAAGTAGGTAAAAGAAGAGTGTATCCTGGCCAGGTGTGGTAGCTCACGCCTGTAATCCCACCACTTTAGGAGGCTAAGGCAGGCAGATCACTTGAGGCCAGGAGTTTGAGACCAGGCTGGCCAACACAGCAAAACCCCATCTCTACCAAAACTATAAAAAAAAAAAAAATTAGCCAGGCATGGTAGCACATGTCTGTAATCCCAGCTACTCAGGAGACTGAGGCAGAAGAATGGCTTCAACCCTGGAGGTGGAGGTTGCAGTGAGTCAAGATCGTGCCACTGTATTCCAGCCTGGGTGACAGAGCGACACTCTGACTCCAAAAACAAAATAATTTAAAACATACACACACACACAAAAACAATGTATCCCCATTCATCTTTTACTTACCTGTCAGAAAGCAAATAACATTAGTATTTTTTTATTATTGACTTAGCATCCCTTCTCTACTTTCTGCTTTTGGGGTTGAGTTTGTTTGATTTTGTTTGTTTGTTTGTTTGTTTGTTTGTTGAGACGGAGTCTCACTCAGCCTGCCTCCACTCAGGCTGGAATGCAGTGGCACGATCTTTGGTTTTTGTCCAGCCTGTTTTTTGTTGTTGTTGTTGTTTGTTTGTTTGTTTTTTGAGACAGAGTCTCGCTCTGTCCCCCAGGCTAGAGTGCAGTGGTGCAATCTTGGTTCATTGCAATCTCCACCTCCCAGGTTGAGGTGATTTTCCTGCCTCAGCCACCCAAGTAGCTGGCATTACAGGTGTGCACCACCACGCCTGGCTAATTTTTGCATTTTTGGTGGAGACAGGGTTCTTGGCCAGGCTGGTCTCGAATTCCTGACCTCAGGTGATCTGCCCACCTCAGCCTCCCAAAGTGCTAGGATTACAGGCGTGAGCCACCTTGCCTGGCCTTTTTTTTAAAGCATCAAGATTGCACAGGAAACAGGAAAATTGTAGTTTGCTAAGAAAGAACAGAACAGAACTTACAATACCATTAATGACTGCTTCTTGTTAACTACCCATATGTACCAATTATTTTGAATTTTTAAACCTGAGTGGAGAGAAAAAAAAATTATAGATTCGATGGCAACAGATAAATTTGTGTAGTAAAAAAATCTTACAAGGCAAATATTCTGGATTTTCAAAATAAGGTAGCTCACATTAATTACATAAGGTAACATTATATTACATATTTATAGAAGCCTATAAACAAACAACACTCTTAAGAGACTAACTAGGTCAAAAAGGTCTTGTGTAACTTTTACTTTATATAAGCCCCAAAAAAGATATGCGGAGATATTCATAAACAGCTTCAAAGTTCCTCCTGAAAGATTCAATACAAAATTCCAGTTTAACGTTGTTGGAATGTAATCATCAATAGCAAAGGATGTATATATAGTATATTACGCTACAAAGTATAATCACATACATTATAATGGAATTTACTAGGCTTGCAATTAACACATTAACAATCTTGTAGGCATTTCCTTTAATTAAAGAAAATCCTAGGTCTACCTTTACTTTTTACACAGTAGTCCCCCTTTACCCATGGTTTTGCTTTCTGTGGTTTTGGTTACCCATAGTCAACTGTGGCCCGAAAGTAGGTGAGTCTGGTACAATAAGACACTTTGAGAGAGAAAGAGACCACATTCACATAACTTCTAGTATAGCATATTGCAATAATTGTTCTATTTCATCATTATTGTTGTCAATTTTTTACTGTATCCCCCAATTTATAAATTAAACCTAATCATAGACATGTATGTATAGGAAAAAACAGTACACATAAGGTTTGGTACTACCTGTGGATTCAGGCATTCACTGGGGGTCTTGGAACAGATCATCCTAGGATAAAGGGGAACCACTATAAAATACTACCTCCAGCAGATTTAAGCCCAAACACAGTAGATTTCTTCCACAATTTCATCACCTAAATACTGCCAATTATAGAATAAAACAAATACGAAGAGCATTTTATGATGAGAAAATAATAATATACATGTTTATTCATAAATTTGAAAATCTGAATATCTTTTTAGGAAAAAGAAAACAAGCAAAGTATTTTCACTACAGAAAATTTGGAAACTACTGAGGGGTAAAAAGAACTACAGATATCTGCCAGGTGCGGTGTTTCACACTTGTAATCCCCGCACTTTAGGAGGCAGTCAGGAGTTCAAGACTTGCCAGGCCAGTGTGGTGAAACCTTGTCTCTACTATAAAACACACACACACACATACACAATTAGCCAGCGTGGTGGTGCGCGCCCGTAGTCCCAGCTACTCAGTAGGCTGAGGTGAAAGAATTGCTTGAACCCAGGAGGCAGAGATTACAGTGAGCTGAGACAGCACCACCGCACTCCAGCATGAGTTACAGATGAAGACCCTGTCTCCAAAAAAAAAAAAAAAATCATCACCATGAACACCTTTCATGTATTTTCTTGTGGTACTTCCCATGTAAAATATTTATTTATTTATTTACTTATTAAATTTGAATTATGATGAACAACATTGTGAATATACCAAAATGTTGTTAATGGTGTTACATGTAGTTTACCACAATTAACCTTTTTTAAAAATTTAGATTATACTATGTATGCAATTCTGTATCTTGCTTTTTTACTTCCAGTGAACTTCATAAACATTTTCCAATACTGGTCTGTAAAAACACTGATCTTTAAAAAAATGACTGTAGAGTATTACACAGAGTAGATATAACTGTTGTATAGTATTCTCCTGTTCTTCCCCTTCCTCCCATTCATTCCCCTATTTTTGGACATTCAGTTGTTTCTAATTTTCTACCACATAAATTCCACAATAGGCCGAGGGCCATGGTTCATGCCTGTAATCCCAGCACTTTGGGAGGCCAAGGCAGGCGGAACACCCAAGGTCAAGAGTTTAATACCAGCCTGGCCAACATGGTGAAACCCCATCTCTACTAAAAATACAAAAAATTAGCCAATCGTGGTGGTGTGCGCCTGTACTCCCAGCTACTCAGGAGGCTAAGGCAGGAGAATTGCTTGAACCCAGGAGGTGAAGCTTGCAGTGAACCAAGATTGCTCCACTGCACTCCAGCCTGGGTGACAAGAGAGAAACTCTGCATACAAAAAAAAAAAAAAAAAAACCACAATAAATATTTGCATATGTAAATATTTGTAGAATCTTGAGTTGTTTATTTAGGCTAAATTCCTATGGGTACCTCTTCTTCCTCACAATACACACATTCAGTTTTTCTGTTTGTTTTGGATTTAACAAATGTTTACATACAGTGTTAAAGGCTACTATGTCTTCCCTTATTCCATTTTCCTTTTTCCACTCCTCAGGGGTATCTACTATTCTAAATTTCGTGTTTGCATTCTCATGCTTTTTTAAATTTTTATTTGTTTATTTTTTTTGAGACGGAGTTTCGCTCTTGTTGCCAAGGCTGGAGTACAATGGCACAATCTTGGCTCACTGCAACCTCCATCTTCCGGGTTCAAGCGATTGTCCTGTCTCAGCCTCCTGAGTAGCTGGAATTACAGGTATGTGCCACCACACCTGGCTAATTTTGTATTTTTAGTAGAGATGGGGGTTTCACCATGTTGGTCAGGCTGGTCTCGAACTCCTGACCTCAGGTGATCCGCCCACCTCGGCCTCCCAAAGTGCTGGGATTACAGGTGTGAGATTTTTAAAGTGAACTGGATATTCTGAAAAGCTTTCTATAAATGGTGTCCATGAAGTACATTTACTTCCCTTACTACTTAGGAATGAAACTCAGCGACTAGCACTTACATTGGACTCTAAACGATCCCTGGCTTTAAGCCTCACTCATCACCTTACTCTTTGATTCCATTTCAGGTTCATAGACATGTTGATCTTTCCTTAATGTGGCTAAGTCTTTTAAATTTCTACATTTATCTATTATTTCTACTAAAGTAGAGGGGGTACAAAGTATGAATTTATAAAAATCATTTTATTCAGAAGTACTCTCCAATTAACTGTTTTTCTCTTTTTTTTAAAGTGATATGCAGCTATTGATTTGGTCAAAAAAAAAAAATATGGTGAAACTAGAATAAAAACACATTCCAAAGACTATATCCAAACACTGTTAAAAATACTTTACTCTTATGATTTGTTTGTTCACCAAGTGCCTCAACATACACTGGTCTCAGCTTCATGTAAAAAATAAAAAATGAAGCACCAGTAAATAACATTAGAAGACTCATGTTAAAATATCTAACTTATAGTTTCTAGAACTATCCTCCTTTATAATCAAAAATTCAAAAGAAAAAAAAAGAAACAAAACCAAATTCCAGGAACTAGGGTCAAACAATTGTCTTGAGTCTGACAGAGGAGTTAAAAACTATATTATAGAAAATCTCTTAAAACCTGTATTGTATACGATTGTATACTATCTGTCCTCAATGCATAAGAACAGACATATATTCACCAGTTGGGATTCCCATACTCTAAAATAAAATAAAACAAGAAAATTCATTCAACTCCTACCTTACTGCCTATATAAAAACTGACTCCAAGTGGATCAACAATCTAAATACAAGATCTACATAGTGATAAATCTTCATGAATCAGATTTGGCAATGGATTCTTAGATTTGACACCAAGGCACAAACAAGAAAAATAGGAGTTTATAAAAATTAAAAACCTTTGTGCATCAAAGAGCATTATCAAGAAAGTGAAAAGACACTCTACAGAAGAAAACACAAATCAAGTATCTGTTAGAGTGTTTAAAAACCTTGATGTTAAAAACACAGTAGATGGCCGGGCGCGGTGGCTCACGCCTGTAATCCCAGCACTTTGGGAAGCCGAGGTGGGCAGATAACGAGGTCAGGAGATTGAGACCATCCTGGCTAATATGGTGAAATCCCGTCTCTACTAAAAATACAAAAAAATTAGCCAGGCATGGTGGCACGCGCCTGTAGTCCCAGCTACTCTGGAGGCTGAGGCAGGAGAATGGCGTGAACCCAGAAGGCGGAGCTTGCAGTGAGCCGAGATCGTGCCACTGCCCTCCAGCCTGGGCGACAGAGAGAGACTCCATCTCAAACAAACAAACAAACAAAAATGTACACAGTAGATTAAAACACTGTGACACTTCAAAAACAAGACAAGCCAACTTTTGAAAGAATGTATGACTTTAAGCATGCAACATTCTTTACCATGGCATTCTTTATGCTTATACAGGGCAAAGTTATATTGACTTGCCCTTCAACTTTGCCTCTGTAGTGGTGTTTTTCTTTTTTTTTTTTGAGATGGAGTTTCACTCTCGTTGCCCAGGCTGGAGTGCAATCGTGCGACCCCAGGCTGGAGTGCAATGGCGCAACCTCGGCTCACTGCAACCTCTGCCTCCTGGGTTCAAGTGATTCTCCCGCCTCAGCCTCCCAAGTAGCTGGGATTACAGGCGCACACCACCACGCCCAGCTAATTTTGTATTTTTGGTAGAGACAGGGTTTATCCATGTTAGTCAGGCTGAGTCTAAAACTCCTGACATCAGGTGATCTGCCCACCTCAGCCTCCCAAAGTGCTGGGATTATAGGCGTGAGCCACTCTGCCCGGCCTTGTGTGGTGTTTTCATTCTTCAGCTTAATACAAAAGCTAATGACATAAACATTAAGATATAAAAGGTATTAATCTGCTTGACTCAAAGAGTTTATTATGAAGAGAAACTGGAAAACTTTCCACCAAACCAACCATGTTAAGAAAGTGAGGAGGCCAGGCCACTGTCAATACTTCTCGGATCCCTTTCCATTTCTCCAATCTTTGACCCCCTCCAACTTTGTCTCTCTCAGTCTTTTTCATTTGCTTATTAAAGATACACATTTCTCAAAGCTCCACTCTTAGCTTTCCTTCTGCTCCTCAATAATCTCTTCCACTGAACAAATGCTCAAGACTCCCAGACCTCTCATTTTGCCAAGTTTACACCACTGTAACAAATATTCAAATTTCCAAACTCCTAATAAATATCTCAAGAGCAGTTGAACAAAAAGGAGCCAGCACTTGCTGGTTTTGAAGATTCCCAGTTTCTCACATGCAAAAAAATACTAAAATAAAAAATGGCTTCCCAAGCAAAATTCAAATCCCAAGCACTGTCAAGAAAACATGATGTGACTGAGGACACAGCTACAAAATTCAACCTTGGTAAGATTCAAGATGATGCCTCTGTACTATTCAGTTAGACAAAAGGCCTCCTAAAGATTTTAAAGGTGTGACTTACAGATTATTTTAATCAAAGAGTAGAGTTTCTAAGAAGCTAAAAGCTATTGCCCCTCAGCGGAATTTCAAGAATGAGAATGGCTTATCTCAAAGAGATTTTGGGGTGTGACTTTTGTCTAATGAAGTGAGCCCAAATATGAATGGGAGACCCATAATGTTTTGAAGAAAGTTATATTGGCAGAAACACTGCCCATTTCAACTGAAAGAGACAGAAATAGTACAAAATGAAAAGAAGGCCTCGGACTCCCAAACATCTACAGGTTGGAAGTGGATAGAGGAATGTACACAGCTGGCAAAAAAAAAAGCCTACTTTCCTAGTTTTCACAGAAAAGAAAACTCAGAGTGTGAAAACAAAAGCCCAGAAGGTCGAGCTAAGAGCCATAAAGAATTATTTCCAGATCTTAATTTTAATCAAGGAATTACCAACCTGTGCCCAGCTGAATTTCAAAAATGGTATGACATAACGACACTTTTGTACCAACATTTTCCCTCTGTTTGAACAAGAATGTCTGCACTAGTTATCACATACCTGGCCAACCATTGCATCTTGGTTATGTGTGGGGCAAATAATTTGCTTCTTTAGTTTCACAGGTCTTCACATGGAGAAGTAATGTACTCAAGGAGCTGAAGAAACTACATACACCTGAAGAGTCTCATCCAAAACTGGACCTAATTTAGATGACAATATCCTGGACTGTAAGCTGATGCTATAAATGAGAATTCTGCAGAATATTAGGAACGGGTGAGTATATTCTACACATAGGATGAATGTAAATAATCTGTGGCTGAAGAGTGTATTGTGGAGATTTAGAATATGTTCACAAATTCTCTGACACTTCCTTCAAAATGTAGACCCAATCTTCCCTCCTCTTGAGTGCAGGCTGGACTGACTTGTTTCTACAATAATAAAAAAGCAAATTCTAAAGAAGAGAGTAGGGAGAGAGAAAAATAGTAACTTTTCACTGCAGAAATCTGATAAATGCTACCTTAACCAAGTGGTAAGGGTTAACATCAACAGTGACGACATGTGGATTGCATCTATTGCCTAACATGGTGTGACAAGAAAGCTACTTCACCTCTGTAGGTGTTCTTTCCCAAAATCCATTACTATGGTCGGAATGTGTTCCCCCAAAATTCATGTGTTAGAAACTTCAACCCTAGTGCAGCAGTGTTGGGAGGTAGGGCCTTTTGGGAGATGTTTAGATCATGAGGGCTGCACTCTCATGAATGGATTAATGTCATTATGAAAAGAGCTTGTAGGGCCGGGCACAGTGGCTCACGCCTGTAATCCCAGCACTTTGGGAGGCCAAGGCGGACAGATCCCTTGAGGTTAGGAGTTTGGGACCAGCCTGGCCAACATGGTGAAACTCCATCTCTACTGAAAATACAAAAAATTAGCTGGGTGTGGTGATGGGTGCCTGTAATCCCACGTACTTGGGAGAGTGAGGCAGAATTGCTTGAACCCAGAAGGCAGAGGTTGCAGTGAGCTGAGATCACGCCACTGCACTCCAGCCTGGGCAACAAGAGCGAAACTCCTTCAAAAAGAAAAGAGAAAGGAAGAAGGAAAAAAACAAAGGAAGGGAGGGAGGGAGGGAGGAAGCGAGCTTGTAGGAGTGAGTTTGCTCTCTTCTATTCTTATACCATGTGAGGACACAGTGTTCCTGCTCTCTGGAGGATGCAGTATTCAAGGCACCCTCTTGGAAGCAGAGACCAGGCCTTCACCAAACACCAACCTACTAGCACCTCAATCTTGGACTCCCAGCCTACAGAACTATGAGAAATTAAATTTCTGTTCTCAATAAGTTATCCAGGCTCAGGTATTCTGTTATAGCAACACAAAACACACTAAGACACCTATAAACCAATCTAATCATGAGAAAACAGACAAGCACAGGTTAGAGGACACACTATAGGATACTTGGCTAGTATTCTTCAAGACTGTAAAGGTCATTTCACAATGTACATATATATCAAAACATCAAGTTTTACACCTTAAATATATACCATTTGAATTCACCAATTATATCCCAATAAAGCTGGGAAATAAACAACCATAATGCTCATGAAAAACTGAAACAGTGATCTGCCGTGACTGGGAGACATGATAAGTAAATGCAATTTAGTTAGTTAGCAATTTAGTGGTAGCTTGGATTTGATCCTGGAGCAGAAAGGGAGTATGAATGGAAAAACTGCTGAAATAGAAATAAAATCTGGAGTTTAGTTAGTAACAAAGTACTACTGTTAGTTTCTTATTTTGACAAAAGTACCTTTGTATCATATTGGTTTTGTTTGTGCAGCATGCTTGATTCCTTTTGTGAACTGCTCCTCACTTATTCCCTGTAGTATCAGCTGTCAATTTACACCTTCCCTAAATTACCCTAATTCCAATAAACAGTGACTTCTCCCTGGGTAGCCATGTGCCATGTGACCTAAGCAGGGAAAATAAGAATCCACCTTTCATCAATATACACGTGTTGGGAAGACGGAAGTACGTGAAAAGATGGATATGGGCCTGCTACCCATGATCTTACCTCCACATAAAGTCAGACTTTTTTTTTTTTTTAGATAGGTCGTGCTCTGACACCCAGGCTGGAGTGCAGAGGTATAATCATGGCTCACTGCAGCTTCAATCTCCCCTCCCAGGCTCCAGTGATCCTCCTACCTCAGCCTCCCAAGTAGCTGGGACTACAGATGCATGCCACCATGCCCAGCTAATTTTTAAACTTTTTTGTAGAGAAGGGGTCTTCCTGTGTTGCCCAGGCTGATCTTGACCTCCTGTCCTCAAACAATCCTCCTGCCTTGGCCTCCCAAAGTGCTGAGATTACAGGCGTGAGCCACCATGCCCAG
Organism: Piliocolobus tephrosceles; assembly: GCF_002776525.5. NCBI lineage: Eukaryota > Metazoa > Chordata > Mammalia > Primates > Cercopithecidae > Piliocolobus > Piliocolobus tephrosceles. Next base: position 62,536,928 of record NC_045448.1, on the reverse strand, counting down.
CCTGAAGTCATCGTTTTTAAATAATTACATGAACAGAGCCACATAACCAAGAGATATCTTCATTTTTCTTTCTTTTTTTTTTTTTTTGAGACGGAGTCTCGCTCTGCCACCGGGGCTGGAGTGCAGTGGCCGGATCTGAGCTCACCGCAAGCTCCGCGTCCCAGGTTCCCGCCATTCTCCTGCCTCAGCCTCCTGAATAGCTGGGACTACAGGCGCCCACCACCTCGCCCGGCTAGATTTTTGTAATTTTTGGTAGAGACGGGGTTTCACCGTGTTAGCCAGGATGGTCTCGATCTCCTGTCCTCGTGATCCGCCCGTCTCGGCCTCCCAAAGTGCTGGGATTACAGGCTTGAGCCACCGCGCCCGGCCTTTTTTTTTTTTTTTTTGAGACAGGGTCTCACTCGGTCATCTGCGCTGGAGTGCAGTGGCATGATCACAGCTCACTGCAGACTCGAACTCCTGGGCCCAGGCAATCCTCCCACTTCAGTCTACCAAGCAGTTGGGACTACAGGTGTGCACCACCATGCCCTGCTAATTTTTTTTTTTGTAGAGATAGGGTTTCACCATGTTGCCCAGGCTGGTCTTGAATTCCTGGGCTCAAGTGATCTGCCTGCCTTGGCCTCTCAAAGTGTTAGGATAACAGGCACGAGCCATTGCACCCAGCCTTTAAATGATATTCTAAGAAGACTAGGTTGTTTTCTTTAGACTAAGGAAGTGTGTGTGTGGAGGGAGGTCAGTATCACAGGATCAAAGATCAAACTCATTTTGTGATCAACACTGTTGCATTCACTAGGTTTATCATAATTCAGTTCAGGCTTTTGTATTGTATCCACAAGACTATAAAATGGCTTGTTAAAATTCAGATATATTTCCTCTGTTATTGACTTATAATCCACTTAGGTTAATAACTCTGGCAATAAAAAGGAAGTTTAGCTTATTTGGCAGTTAATACGAGCTGGTTCCTAGCGACTACCACTCATTAATGTCTTGGGTGATAAGAGCTCCGTTTAATTAATTACACAGAGTTATCTAGAAAATTCAGAAACACGATAAACTTACAACTTATCAGCTTCAATTTCAGAAGTCCTATTTTCTGTTTCCCTAGTAGCATAAATCATTTTTTAAAAATCCATACAAAATTTTAAGAATGGCCTCATATCATATGAAAAAATTAACTCAAGTGGATCAAGGACCTAAAGCCTAAGAGTGAAAACTATAGAACTCTTAGTAGAAAACACAGAGGAAAAGTTTCATGACATTGGATTTGGCAATGACTTCTTGGATAGGATACCAAAAGCACAGGCAACAAAAGTAAAAATAAACTGGACCACATCAAAATTTAAAACTTTCATGCATCAAAGGATATGATCTGGAAGGGAATGAAAACTCAGACCGGAAGAAAATATTTGCAAATCCATATATCTGATATGTGATTGATATCCTGAATATATTTAAAAACTCCTGCAATTCAACACCACCAAAAAAACAACGAAAGTGGGTAAAATGGGTTCAGGTGTTTGGTGTAGGAAAAAAAAAAAAAAAAAAAAAAGAGGATGGGTTCAGTGGCTCATGCTTGTAACCCAAGCACTTTGTAAGGCTGAGGCAGTGGCTTGCTTCAGCCCAGGAGTTCAAGACCAGTCTGGGCAATATGGCAAAACCCCATCTCTACAAAAAATACAAAAAATTAACCAGGCATGGTAGCTTGCACCTGTAGTCCCAGCTACTCAGGTGGCTGAGGTGGGAGGAGCACTGGAGCTTGGGAGGCAGAGGTTGCAGTGAGCCGAGATTGGGCCACTGCACTCCAGCTTGGGCGATAGAGCAAGACCCTGTCTCAAAAATAAATAAATAAATAAATAAATAAATAAATAAATAAATAAATAAATAA
>NC_045448.1:62429488-62535033 GCF_002776525.5 Piliocolobus tephrosceles | reverse complement strand
TAAATAAATAAATAAATAAATAAATAAATAAATAAATAAATAAATAATAAAAAATAATAGAAAAGATAAAAGAGGCAAAAAGAAAAATAAAAAAGATTTTTGAAAATGGGCAAACCTGGCTGGGCGTGGTGGCTCACGCCTGCAATCCCAGCACTTTGGGAGGCCAAGGCAGGCAGATTACCTGAGGTCAGGCATTCGAGACCAGCCTGGCCAAAAGTGGTGAAACCCTATCTCTACTAAAAATACAAAAATTAGCCAGGCGTGGCGGTGTGTGCCTATAATCCCAGCTACTCAGGAGGCTGAGCAAGAGAATCGCTTGAACTCAGGAGGAGGAGGTTTCAGTGAGCCGAGATCGTACCACTGCACTCCGGCCTGGGAGACAGAGCAAGACTCTTGTCTCAACAAACAAACAAACAAACAAAAAGGGCAACCCCAATAAGCACATAAAAAAGATGTTCAACATCTCTAATTATTGAGGACTTCAACTCAAAACTACAATGAGATACCACTTTATATACATTAGGATGACAACTATCGAAGAAAAAAAAAACAACCCCAGAAACTAACAAGTGTTAGTGAGGATGTACAGAAATTGGAACCTTCATGTACTGCCGGAAAAAAACCATAAAATTGAGCAATCTCCATAGAAAATAGTTTGGCAGTTCCTTAAAAAGTAAAAACATAGAATTACCATATGATCCAACAAGTCCACTCCTAGCATATACCCAAAAGAATTAAAAACAGAGACTAAAATAGATATTTGTACACCCATGTTCACAGCAGATTAGTCACAGAGCCAAAAGGTGGAAACAACTCAAATATCCATCAGCAGATAAATGGATAAACAAAATGTGGTATATGCACACAATGGAATATTATTCAGCCTTTAAAAGGAATGAAATTCTGATATGTACTACAATAAAGATAAAAGTTGAAGACACTATGTGTAAAATAGACCAGACACAAAAGGACAAATATTGTATGGTTCTATTTATGTGAGGTACCTAGAATAGGCAAATACATAGAGAAAAAAGTAGAAAAGAGGTTACCAGGGCTGAAGAGAGGTGGAAATCGTGAGTTACTGTTTAATGTGTACTGAATTTCTGTTTGGGATTTTTAAAAAAAAATCTGCAAATAGATAGTGGTGATGGTTATACAACATTATGAATGGTTCGAATGCACTCCAGCTTGGGCGATAGAGCAAGACCCTGCCTCGGAAAAAAGAAAAGAAAAGAAAAAAGAGAGACAAAAAAGAAAAGAAAGAAAAATAAAAAAGATCTTTGAAAATTGGCAAACCTGGCTGGGCATAGTGGCTCACACCAGTAATCTCAGCACTTTGGGAGGCTGAGGGGGGTGGATCATGAGGTCAGGAGTTCAAGACCATACTGGCCAATATGGTGACACCCTATCTCTACTAAAAATACAAAAATTGGCCTGGCATGGTGGTGCACACCTGCAGTCCCCACTACTTGGGAGGCTGAGACAGAAGAATCGCTTGAACCCAGGAGGCAGAGGTTGCAGTGAGCCAAGATTGCACCACTGCATTCCAGCCTGGGTGACAGAGTAAGACCCCGTCTCGGGAAAAAAAAAAAAAAGTTAAAATGGTAAAATTTTATGTTATGTATATTTTACGACAATTTTTTTTTTAAGTACTAAGGATGGGCTTGGGCCAGAGGCCTTCTACATTTATCTTGGCAATAGAGCAGTGGCATACATGGAATGAAGCCCAGAGCCAACCAGCCAGTACACACATACTAGACAAACACAGGCAGTTCAACACCACTGGGCAGGATACACTGTTACCCCTGAGTTTAGGACAAGGGACTTACATCCAAAAATTGCTTCCAAGTCCTCTTAAGGCTTGGCTTCCTGGCTTCCTCTCAAGCACCCCATCTGTCCACAAGAATAGAAACAGACAGCCTGAACAGCTGAAAGAAGTCCAACACCAGGGGCTGCATGCTGGCAAGCTACTAGTCAGAGGCTGAGGACTTCAGCAGTGCCAAAGTCCTGCTCTCACAGGGTCAGTGTCTCTCTCTTCCTCTTTAAATCATTTTATTGAGTATAGTATACATAAGAAAGGATACATCATAAGAAAAAATGATTTTCTTTTAAAGTCTATAAAAAATTTATGTTCAGTAATCTCAAGTGCATCTATCTCTGTAAGTTAAGGGTTTTAAAAATAAAATTACTTCAGCACAAACAACATTTTCTTAACTGCCAAATGTTAAATGATTTCTTTTATATTTTTTCCCCAAGTGGAAGGGGTAATTATAGCTATCAGAAAACTCAAGTTGTATATTAGACAGTCAACACTGCAATAAGACTGTTTAACAATGACTAGGAATACCAAATTACGTTAACATAGTCTTATAAGAAAAAACAAGTTGTTATCTGTGATTCCTCACTTTCTCTAATTCTCCACATCCCTTCCAAGTCAACTCAAAGCAACTCACCCATATTCAAAACATACACTCCACCTGCTCACTTCACTGCGTTAAAATTACCTTTATTTCCTTGCTGTTATCTCACCTGGACCACTGTAAGAGCCCAGTAAGTGGCCTCCTGCTTTCACTTTTTCCCCCCTACAATATTGATTTTTATTAGTTATCCTTGGGTTTGACAAACAAGTTTTGGAACATATTATTATTAATAAAAAAAGTTTGTAAAAGAAGAGACCTGTCATAAATGAGAAACAGAGATGGAAATGTGCAATGGAGACTGTGAGAAGTTCACATAAAGTCATTTCTACTATTTTTTGGAGTGGAATATTAATATTGGCTCCATTCATTTCTGAACACCTCATCTTATTAACAGAATGAAGGATAACAGTTTTTCTTTTTGTTGTTTTGTATTTTGTTTTTCCTTGAAATCCCATTTTACCTAATTACCATCACATGGAGGTTTCGAGGCAAAAGAGAATTGCTTTTAATGTGCAAAAAAGCAATTCCAACCTTAGTGATATTTTCCCCCTAGGATCTCAGTATCCCAGTACTGAGATCCCAGTAATACATTCTCCATAGGTGAATCAAGGCAATCCTATTAGAACATAAGTCACATCACATCTTTCCTTGTTTGAAACCCTCTAATAGCTTCCCATTACACTTAAAATTCTTAACAAGGTAATTTCTTGCCTTGGCTGCTCCCTCTGCCTGTATTTTGTGCCCCCAGATCTTCCTGGGGCTGCCTCCTTCTTGTCATTCAAAGTTCAGCTCACCTCAGAGAAGAAATCTTCCTTCACTCAAATTGAAGTAAAGCCACTTACTCTGAGGTGGGGTCTGGGCATCTTAATTTCTTTTTAAGCTCCTCAGGTGAGTCTGACATATAGTGATGCTTTGAATCACTAGCTAAGTGAATCTTCATTTTGCTTATAATAGCTTTTCTGCCAATTTACTTCTTGCTAGTTCCTACTGACAGCAGGCTAAAAAAATGGAAAACCAACATCGTGGGAGGTGGTGAGAAAGAAATGGCAATCACCAGGGACTTGTACTAAATCATTGCCAAAGGAGCCGGGCACAGTGGCTCACTCCTGTAATCCCAGCACTTTGGGAGGCCGAGGCAGGCAGATCACCTGAGGTCGGGAGTTCCAGACCAGCCTGACCAACATGGAGAAACCCCCTCTCTACTAAAAATACAATATTAGCTGGGCGTGGTGGTGCATGCCTGTAATCCCAGTGGTATGATCTTGCCTCACTGCAACCTCTGCCTCTCAGTTCAAGCGATTCTCCTACCTCAGCCTCCTGAGTCGCTGGGACTACAGGCCTGTGCCACTATGCCTGGCAAACTTTTGTATTTTTAGTAGAGACAGGGTTTTACCAAGTTGGCCAGGCTGGTCTCGAACTCCTGACCTCAGGTGATCTGCCCGCCTCAGTTGCCCAAAACGCTGGGATTACAGGCATGAGCCACCACGCCCAGTCTTATTCTTTTTTCTGTTATAAACTTTAAGCACTGCCTTCTATAAATTATACCTTTAAATTCAACTGTAAGTTGAAGACCATAACTTTAGAACACAAACTATTATGGAACATGTCTTAGAGCTACGAAAACAGTTGACTCATTCAGAATTAAAGTTTAAGTAAATTCCATGTTCTAAATCTGATATAAAATACGAAATGGAAAATTCCTTTATCTGTTTTTAAAAAATTATTCTAGGCCGGGTTCAGTGGCTCACGCCTGTAATCCAAACACTTTGGGAGGCCGAGGTGGGCATATCACTTGAGGTCAGGAGTTCGAGATGAGCCTGGCCAACATGGTAAAATGCTGTCTCTACTAAAAATGCGAAAATTAGCCAGGTGTGGTGGTGCATGCCTGTAGTGCCAGCTACTTGGGAGGCTGAGGCAGGAGAATCACTTGAGCACAGGAGGCAGAGGTTGCAGTGAGCCAAAAGCTTGCCACTGCACTCCAGTCTGGGCAATAGAGGGAGACTCTGTAAGTAAGTAAACAAACAAACAAACAAACAAAAAATGTAGTCCAAACTGATTTAAGTATCTTCAAGCTGTTACATTTTACCAATCCCTGCTGACAAATGATAGTTGACTGTCTATCAGAAAACTAGTTTCACTAATTTCTTTGGAGGCTTTCCTTTAGTACATTATTAAAAGTAAAAATCAACCTTAAATACAAGAATTATCAGAAACAAATTTGTATTGCTTGCATTACAGCTTATATAACCAAACACAATATCTGTTCCCCTTGGTAGCTATTTGGAGTAAGACAACATGATCTCGAAATGGTGACTGAATGTTGATAAAATAAAATGGCATTTTACTTAATCCCTATATCCTACCCTTACAAATCATCCCTCCATGTATTTACACACATACACAGTTATAAACAAATATATATGTGTGTGTGTGTCTATGAGAGAAAGATTGTGTGTGCATGCGCACGCCACTTTGCTGCTTCCCCTATGACACAAAGCAGATAGCTGTGGACGTTCCTCAGGCTTGTGAAGCTACAATAGTTCATGATCAAGCTCAGTATAAACTGATTTTATTTATTTATTTATTCATTCATTCATTCATTCACTCATTCATTCATTCATTCATTCAGAGACAGGGTCTCACTCTCTGTCACCCAGGCTGGAGGGTAGTGGCGCAATCACAGTTCACTGCAGTCTCGACCTCCTGGGTACAAGGGATCCCCACTCTACTGAGTAGCTTGGATTATAGACGTGCACTATCATGTCTGGCTAATTTTCATGTTTTTTGTAGAGACAGGGTCTCTCCATGTTGACCAAGCTGGTCTCAAACTCCTGGGCTCAAGTAATCTGCCTCCCTCAACCTCTCAAAGTGCTGGTATTACAAGTGTGAGCCACTCTGCCCAGACATAGACAGATTATTAATTATAGGTTTTAGCAGATTCTTACTCCTTATTTACTAGCTAGAATTACAAAAGGAGATCAGTGTATAGTTATGTGTAGCTTAACAATGAGGATACATTCTGAGAAATGTGCCATTAGGTGATTTATTGTCTGAACATGATACAGTGTACTTACACAAACCTAGATGGTGTAGCCTGCTATACACCTAGACTATATGGTATAGCCTATTGCTTCTAGGCTATAAATCTGTACAGGGCATTACTGTACTGAATACTGTAGGCGACTGCAACACAATGATAAGTATTATATTTGTGTAACTAAACATATCTAAATATAGAAAAGGTACCTTTAAAATACAGCATATCATCTTATGGGACCACTATCCTGTATGTGATCCATCAGTGACTGAAATGTCATTATGCAGAGCATTATTGTATTTATTTCAAAAGAAATTTACAAATTAAAAACAAACGAATACCTTCCCTTGAGATTAGAGGTTTATCTATGTTTCAGACAAAATTGCTGGGTTTTTAATATAGAGTCCAACCTATTTTGATTCTGTAATATATGATCAGTGCATATCCCCCTCATCTAATTGCTTATAAATGACAGGAGTGAACATATGAGTTGGTTAGAAAAAACAACTAGATCAGAAAATATAAAAATCTGTCTTCCTCTATAGGTCTGCTGAAAACTCAACCCAAAACTAGAGAAGTACTTGAACTAAAACTTACTTGAGAAAAGGCAAGAACATTTGCCATTAATAAATACATTAAAAAACAATAATGAAAAGAGCTTTATATCTTGGGATCTCTACATGCAGGGCATCTTAAAATGTATGTGCAAGAACAATTCAGTACTAAATGGTTCGGTACTGAGACTGAGTCTAAATGTTTCCTCACAAAATGTCCCTTTGGCCTTGAAGGACAAGAAGTCATAAAAGAAAACACATCTTTATAAAATACCCAAATTCAAGCCTAAAAAGAAGAAATAAGCATAAATGAGACTCCACTAATGGTATAAATTACCATCCCTTCTCCCCAGTTAGTGTTTAAAAAAAGAAAACACTTCTATTATAATTTCTGCTGAAGTTCCAGGAAAGGAAAACACAACAAAGGTGTTAGGTGAGCAAATATAAAACATTTCTAAAGACATATGCCAGATTCCAACAGTCCTCATGGCTCAGATCTCACAGTGATTTATGGCCAAATATGACAGGATTTCAGTCTCATAAGCAAAGCACTTGATGTTCATCTTTTGGATATAAAATATTCACCTTAAAGCTTTCTGCATGTTTTTACAATTGAATCATGTTTTATTTTTGCAAAATTTTTACTTCTGTTGGAAAAAACATTCACTACAAGCAAAGTAATTGCGTCAGTAGTTCCTACTCATTTTCTCTAGCTTTGCAGATTTCCATTAAGGTATACTGCCTTAGTTATTTCTCTATTTCTTTGGCTTCCTCATATATCAAAGGATACTGCAATATATACTGTGGTTTAGAAAACAAGGTTATGTATGTACTCGGCTGCCGATTTTCAAATGTACTTTTTAGACCAAAGAAAATTAATACAGACAAACTGAACAGGAGAGAGAAATTTAAATGGGGAGTGAGGGAAACGAAAGAAATCCACCTTCACTAGTTCCTGAATAAATAATCCCAAGCACTCTACAAATTACGTCAAGTAGAAGCAATATGCCAACATATATTGACTTCTTGATGTAAAAATATGACACCAAGTTCTATTAACACATCAAATCCAATTATCTCAGCTACCTTGAACACAGTGGTTCTCAACCCTGGATACTGAAATCATCTGGGGAGCTTTAAAGAATAATGTTACCTGTGTTCTACCCCTACAGATTCTTATGTAATTCGTCGGAGTAAGGCCTGAGCATCAAAATGTTTAAAGCTCTGAATGTGATTCTTACATGTGACCATGGTTGAGAACTCCTGCTTTAAAATAACATAAACTGAAGATAGTACTTTAGTTGTCCTGGGTGACACAAATCGACATACACACACCAGAGTTCAACAAAAAACTGGTCACCCTTCTTGGAAGCAACTTCTTGATATCCTAGGATCGTTAATTCTCTCACAAGCTCATCCAATGTCAGCAGTGTGAAAACAACTTTGATGTGGGTGCCTATAGGTGTTCTAAAAATTGGGCACTTGCGTTAGTGGAGTATTTCATAAATAACACTAACCTAGAATCTGGCCTAAGTACTAACCAAGGATCCCGTTCTCACAAAAACATTTTCTGTAGGATGTGGGCTGTATATTTTACTGCCAGTCTAGGTTCTATTATTGTTTACTTTATTCTTTACAACTTTTCTTGACTTCATATATTTGTATTAAAAAGGATTTTATAGGCCGGGTGCAGTGGCTCACGCCTGTAATCCCAGCACTTTGGGAGGCCGAGGCGGGTGGATCATGAGGTCAGGAGTTCAAGACCAGCCTGGCCAAGATGGTGAAACCACCGTCTCTACTAAAAATACAAAAAATAAGCTAGGCGTGGTGGCAGGCGCCTGTAATCCCAGCTACTTGGGAGGCTGAGGCAGGAGAACCGCTTGAACTCAGACGGCGGAGCTTGCAGTGAGCCCAGATTGCGCCATTGCACTCCAGCCTGGGCGACAGAATGAGACTCTGTCTCAAAAAACAAATAAAAAGGATTTTATGGGCTGAAGTGCAATATCAATCATTTTCATTGTGACCATTTCTTTCCTACTTTGAAGTATGTGATGTACAATAAACTGCACATAATAAAGGATACAATTTTATAAGTTCTGACATATGTATACAATCATTGCTACACTTTTTTTTTCTTCTTTTTTTTTTTTTTCCCCCAAGACACAGTCTTACTCTGTAACCAAGGCTAAAGTGAAGTGATCCAATCTCAGCTTGCTGCAACCTCTGCCTTCCAGGCTCAAGTGATTCTTGTACCTCAGCCTCCTGAGTACAGACACACACCACCACGCTCAGCTACTTTTTGTATTTTTAGTAGAGACAGGGTTTCACCATGTTGGCCAGGCTGGTCTCAAACTCCTGACCTCAAGTGATCTGCCTGCCTCAGCTTCCCAAAGTGCTGGGATTACAGATGTAAGCAACCTGTAACCTAAAAATCTATGATAGTATTAATGAAATAATATCATAGCTTTCTAGGAATCTTAAAATAGATATGTTTTCATATTCCTTCCCAAATGTTAAATATAGACAAAATGAAATAAGCACTACTGGCAGGATAAAAACTAAATAGCCGATATAAACGGCTGGTAAAACTTAGATATCCAAGTGTACTTATTACACTTTTCTAATCTGTTGGATTTGTGTGTGTGTGTGTATAAAAATATCTGTCACATAACATAATGGTTAAGAGAACAGATGAGTGTTTTTTTTTTTTTTTTTTTTGAGACAGAGTCTCGCTCTGTCGCCCAAGCTGGAGTGCAGTAGCACGATCTCAGCTCACTGAAAGCTCCACCTCCTGGGTTCACACCATTCTTCTGCCTCTAAGTAGCTGGGACTACAGGGGCCCGCCACCACGCCCAGCTAATTTTTTTGTGTTTTTAGTAGAGACGGGGTTTCACCGTGTTAGCCAGAATGGTCTCAATCTACTGATCTCGTGATCCACCCGCCTCGGCCTCCCAAAGTGCTGGCATTAGAGCCGTGAGCCACCGCGCCCAGCCTGGTTTTTTTTTTTTTTTTTGAGACAGTCTCACTGTTGCCTAGACTGGAGTGCAGTGGCGCCATCTTGGTTGACAGCAACCTCTGCCTCCTGGGTTCAAGTGATTTTCCTGCCTTAGCCCCCTGAGTAGCTGGAATTACAGGTGCCTGCCACCATGTCCAGCTAATTTTTGTATTTTTAGTAAAGATGTGGTTGCCCCATGTTGGCCAGACTGGTCTCGATCTCCTAACCTCAGATGAACCACCTGCCTCAGCCTCCCAAAGTGCTGGGATTACAGGCGTGAGCCACCGAGCCCAGAAAGAGAACTCACTTTAGGATCAGACAAACTAGTCAACAAGTACAAGTAGCGTAAAAAGGTACTCCAAATTTAAAATTTTTCTTTTTTTGCAGCAGGGTCTCCCACCCAGGCTGGAGTGCAGTGACGTGATCTCTGCTCATTGCAACCTCCACCTCCCAGGCTGAAGCCAATTCTCCTGCCTCAGCCTCCTGAGTAACTGTGATTACTGGTGCCTGCCACCATGTCCAGCAATTTTTGTTGTTGTTGTTTTGTTTTTTTATTGTTTTGTTTTGTTTTTGTATTTTTAGTAGGAGAGATGGGGTTTTATCATGTTGGCCAGTCTGGTCTTGAACTCCTGACCTCAAGTGATCCACCTGCCTTGGCCTTCCAAAGTGCTGGGATTATAGACATGAGCCACTGTGCCCAGTGAAAATTTTTAATGAATTATCTCTTTTTTTTTTTTTTTAAGTGGAATCTCGCTCTTGTCGCCCAGGCTGGAATGCAGTAGCTCGATCTCGGCTCACTGCAACCTCCGCCTCCCAGATTCAAGTGATTCTTCTGCCTCAGCCTCCCAAGTAGCTGGGATTATAGGCGCCTGCCACAATGCTGGCTAATTTTTGTATTTTTAGTAGAGACAAGGTTTCACCATGTTGGCCAGGCTGGTCTCAAAGTCCTGATCTCAGGTGATCCACCCACCTTGGCCTCCCAAAGTGTTGGGATTACAGGTGTGAGCCACTGCACCCGGGCTGAATTATCTTTTATTATTAAAAAAAATTTTTTTTTGGAGACAGAGTTTCGCTCGTATTGCCCAGGCTGGAGTGCAATGGCATGGTCTCGGCTCACCACAACCTCTGCCTCGCGGATTCAAGCGATTCTCATGCCTCAGCCTCCCAAGTAGCTGGGATTACAGGCATGTGCCACCATGCCCAGCTAATTTTGTATTTTTAGTAGAGATGGGGTTTCTCCATGTTGGTCAGGCTGGTGTCGAACTCCTGACCTCAGGTGATCCCCTCACCTCAGCCTCCCAAAGTGCTAGGATTACAGGCATGAGCCATCGTGCCCAGCCCTGAATTATCTTTTAAATTAAAATTAAAGTCAGTACAGAACTGCAAACACTGAAACATCTAAAGAAACTATAAAAGAAAATATATGAGAAAATCTGACAAGCTCAAAAATACTCTCATAATTAAGAAATAAATTTCTATTGTAGGATATAATAGAAGCACTTACTTATTTATCTGAAAATAAATGTGATTAGCTAATTCAGTGACCTGGGTTTTCTCTTCCTAATTACCAATTTATTTTTTCCCCCCAAAAGACATAAGCCAGATCATTAAAAGTCTGAGCTGGCAGTCATCTGGAACACAAAGTGAATGACGTCAAGAAAAACCATATAGACATTAAAATTATCTGCCATAATGACTGCTGAAACTGTTGGGAAAAAAAGCACTGTACATAAGATTAAATTGAGAATTATTTGTGACCTGAAGGACAGAGATAGCACATTTAGGGGTCTTTAGGAACAATTTATTAATGTAAATTAAGATACACTGCCTCCTACCCCTGACTGATTATTAAAGATGACTAGATGAGATTGTGCTGCCTAATCCGAATTCTTGGTCTTTATTTATTATTTCTATTATTGCCTTGGAAATTCTAACCAAATGCCAAGGATTTTGAGATCTAACCAGATGCAGTAGTGGTCAGCTTCTGAGCAATCATGTTATTGGCCCATTCTGTTCTTCTGAGACAGCTGCCAGGACCTGAGGCTAGTTTCCAGACTCTGTCCACAAGTAAGAGTACCCAAATTTTCAGATGATTCTACCTCTGAAAAAAGGATTCTAGGAAACAGTGTCTTTTCCTGTTGCTGTTATTGCATAAAATCAATCTGAGGGCCGGGCGCAGTGGCTCAAGCCTGTAATCCCAGCACTTTGGGAGACCAAGGTGGGCGGATCACAAGGTCAGGAGATCGAGACCATCCTGGCTAACATGGTGAAACCCCGTCTCTACTAAAAAAAAATACAAAAAACTAGCCGGGCAAGGTGGCGGGCGCCTGTAGTCCCAGCTACTCGGGAGGCTGAGGCAGGAGAATGGCGCAAACCCGGGAGGCGGAGCTTGCAGTGAGCTGCGATCCAGCCACTGCACTCCAGCCCAGGCGACAGAGGGAGACTCCGTCTCAAAAAATAAATAAATAAATAAATAAATAAATAAATAAATAAATAAATAAATCTGAATGAACAAGCTAACATGTAATGAAAAATATAGTTTACAAAGGAAAATTGACTTAAGTTTAACTCACCTGTCCATATTTGCCTAATTCCAGCTCTATAATGGCAACAGGCGTGTGTATTTGAGCTGAATGCCTTGACTGAGACTTGCCATCAACTCTCCAGCTCAGGCCCCGAAGCCCGCTATTCCAGCGGCTCTGGTTCATGAGGCTCTCACGGATTTTTGTCTTGTGGCTCTTCCAGAATTTGGAAATGACAGCAGCTTGGTCAGATGTGATCCCACCTTGCTTTTTGGTTTGAGCAGTCAAGAATGCTTCCAACTGGTTGAAATCCATGTCTGCAGACGCAATAGACTATAAAGATGACAGAAAAAGCAAATCATTTGAATTTAGTAGGTAACTAAAAAGGATAGCTTCTTAACTACAGATCATATTTTGAGTGACTCTTAAATCACCGAAACAGGCCAGACACAGTGGCTCACGCCTGTAATCTCAGCACTCTGGGAGGCAGAGGCGAGATCACTTGAGGTTAGGAGTTAAGAGACCAAACTGGCCAACATGGTGAAACCCCATCTCTACTAAAACTACAAAAATTAGCCAGGCATACTGGTGCATGCCTGTAATCTCAGCTACTCAGGAGGCTGAGGCACAAGAATCGCTCGAACCAGGAGGCGGAGACTGCAGTGAGTCAAAATTGCACCACTGCACTCCAGTCTGGGTGACAGAGAGAGACACTGTCTCAAAAAAAAAAAAGGTCACTGAAATAAACTTTCATAAAAGGTCATCATGGGACAGTAAGGAGGCCAGGTACGGTGGCTCACACCTATAATCCCAGCACTTTGTGAGGCTGAGGTGGACAGATCACTTGAGGTCAGAAATTTGAGAACATCCTGGCCAAAATGGTGAAACCCCATTTTTCTACTAAAATTACAAAATTGGCCGGGTGTGGTTGCGCACACCTGTAGTCCCGGCTACTCAGGAGGCTGAGGCAGAAGAACTGCTTGAACCCAAGAGGCAGAGGTAGCAGTGAGCTCAGATCACACCACTCCACTCCAGCCTGGGCGACAAAGCAAGACTGCACTGAAAAAAAAAAAAAAAAGTGGGTGGAGGAGGGGGCAGACAGTAATGAGAATAAGCTCTTTATGGCAAAAATACTCCCTTTGGAAATATCAAATATCAGAAAAGCTACTGTTAAAAATTCCATGTCACTCAATTTGGTATCAATAACTAGAATATAATTTTTAAATATCCAGTTCTATGGTGGGGAGATAAAACGAAAATTTTTTTGAAGTAATAAAACAAGCCAGGTGTGGTGGTGTGTGCCTGTAGTCCCAGCTACTTGGGAAGCTGAGGCAGGAGGACAGCTGGAGCCCAGAAGTTCAAGTCCAGCCTGAGCAACATAGTAAGACCCTCTCTCTAAAATAATAATAACAATAAAACAAAAGAATTAAATTAATTGGTTGTCTGATAAAAATCTTACATAATTTCACAGTGCCTTATAGCCAGGCTTGGTTTGATATACTTCAACTGTATAATGCCTTATCCATATGATGCACTAAGTAAATTATTAAGTGAATGTATTATCTTAGCTTTGAAGTCCATCTTCAGCCAAACAGCTCATTCACAATAATAGTACTGTGAAATTATTTACTACTTTATACTTTCCCATATATTTTCAAAAGTTAATTGCCATTGAATCTGGGTTCTCTATTCTACTATCCAAGAAAACACAGTAACTAAATATAAGCTCAAGCATAGTAACATGCCTTAAATTTCCACAGTACTCTTTAGCATACCATAGCATTTTCACATCTACAGGTGTACTTCATTTTATTGTGCATCACTTTATTGAACTTTACTTTATTATACTTCACAGATACTGCATTTTTTACAAATTGAAGGTCTGTGGCAACCCTATACTAAGGAAGTCTATTGGTGCCATTTTTCAAATAGCATATGCTCACCTTGTGTCTCTGTGTCACATTTTGAAAATTCTCATATTTCAAACTTTTTCACTACTATATATATCTGTTATGGTGATCTGTGATCAGAGATCTTCAATGTCACTATTGGAATTCTTTCAGGGCACCATGAACCATGCCCATAGAAGACAGATAAACTAACTAATTGATAAATGTCTTGTGTTCTGACTGCTCCAACCACTGGCCGTTCCTTCTCTTTCCCTCTCTGCAAGCCTCCCTATGACGTGAGACACACAATATTGAATTTAGGCCAATTAATAACCCTACAACGGCCTCTAAATATTCAAGAGAAAGAGTCAAACATGTCTCATTTTAAATCAAAAGCTAGAAATGTTTAAGCTTAGAGAGGAAGCCAAGATAGGCTGAAAGCTAGGCCTCCTGTGCCAGACAGCTAGCCAAGTTGTGAACGCCAAGGAGAAGTTCTTGAAAGAAATTAAAAGTGCTACTCCAGTGCACACATAAATGACAAGAAAGCAAAACAGAGCCAGGCGCAGTACAGGTTCACGCCTGTAATCCTGGCACTTTGGGAGGCTGAATCGGGCAGATCACTTGAGGTCAGGAGTCTGAGGCCAGCCTGGACAACACGGTGAAACCCTGTCTCTACTAAAAATACAAAAATTAGCTGGGCGTAGTGGTGCATACCTGTAATCCCAGCTACTCGGGAGGCTGAGGCAGGAGAAATGCATGAACCCAGGAGGCAGAGGTTGCAGTGAGCTGATTTTGCACAACTGCAACAACTGCACTCCAGCCTCAGCCTGGAGGACAGTGTGAGACTCTGTCTCAAAAAAAAAAAAAAAAAAAAAAAAAAAGAAAGCACAACAGCCTTATTGCTGATATGGAGAAGGTTTTTGGTGGTCTGGACAAAAGATCAAACCAGCCACAACCTTCCCATAAGCCAAAACCTAATCGAGGGCAAGGCCCTAACTTTCTTTAATTATATGTAGGTTGAGAGAGGTGAGAAAGCTTACAGAAGAAAAGTTTGAAGCAAGGTTGGTTCATGAGGTTTAAAGAAAGAAATTGTCTCCATTAACACAAAAGTACAAGATGAAGCAGCAAGTGCTGATGTAGGAGCTGCAGTGAGTTATCCAGAAGATCTAGCTATTTGATGAAGGTAGTTACACTAAACAAAATATTTTCAATATAGATGAAATAGCTGTGTATTGGAAAAAGATACCATCTAGGACTTTATTTTTTGTTTGTGAGTTCTCATAAAGTAGGACTGTCACAGCTAGAGAAGTCAATGCCTCAAAGGACAGGCTGATTCTCTTGTTAGGGGCCAATGCAGCTGGTGACTTGAAGTTGAAGCCAATGGTCATTTATCGTTCAGAAAACTCTAGGGTCCTTAAGAATGATGTTAAATCTACTCTGCCTATGCTCTGTAAATGGAACAACAAAGCCTAAACAGCACATCTGTTTACAGCATGGCTTGCTGAATTTAAAATATTCAGCTGAATTTAAAATACTCACAGTGGGCTTAATATTTTAAGGAAACCTACTGCTCAGAAAAAAAGATTCCTTTCAAAATATTACTACTCACAAATAATGCACGTAGTCACTCAAGCGCTCTGATGGAGACGTACAAGGAGATGTTATTTTCGTGACTGCTAACATGGCATTCATTCTACAGTCCATGGATCAAGAAGTAATTCTGACCGTCAAGTCTTTTTTTTTTTTTTTTTTTTAAATACATTTTGTGACCAGGCATAGTGGCTCAAGCCTATAATCTCAGCACTTGGGAGGCCGAGGTGGGCAGATTGCTTGAGCCTGGCAGTTCAAGACCATTCTGGGCAACATGGCGAGACCACGGTTTTACAAAAAATACAAAAAAATTAGCCAGGCGGGGTGGTACACATCTGTGGTCCCAGCTACTTAGGAGACTGAGGTGGGAGGATCACATGAGCACAGGCAGTCAAGGCTGAATAAGCCAAGATGGCACCATTGCACTCCTGCCTGGGCGACATAGCAAGACCCTGTCTAAAAAGAAAAAAAAAAGAAAAAGAAATACATTTTGTAAGGCTATAGCTGCCATAGACAGTGATTACTCTAATGGATCCAGGCAGAATAAACTGAAAACCTTCAGGAAAGGATTCACCATTCTAGATGCCATTAAGAACATTCATGATTCATAGAAGAATGTCAAAATACCAACATTAACGAGAGTTTGGAGGAAGTTGATTCCATCCCTCATGGATGACTTTGAGGCGTCCAAGACTTCAGTGGAGGAAGTAACTGCATATGTGGTGAAAATAGCAAGAGAACCAGAATTAGAAATGAAATCTGAAGATGTGATTGAATTGTTGCAATCTTATGATCAAACTTGAATGGATAAGAAGTTACTCATTATGGAGGAGTAAACAAAGTGGTTTCTTGGTATATAGTCCTAGTAAAGATGCTGTGAACGTTGCTGAAGTGACAACAAAGGACTTAGGACATTACAGAAACTTAGTTGATAAAGCAGCAGCAGGGTTGGAGAGAACTGACTCCAATTTGAAAGAGGTTCTACTTTGGGTAAAATGCTATCAAACAGCATCACATGATACAGAGAAATCTTTCATGAAAGGGAGAGTCCACAGATGCAACAACCTCATTGTTGTATTATTTAAGAAATTGCCACAGCCACCCCAACTTTCAGCAATCACCACTCTATCAGTAAGCAGCCACTGACATCAAGGCAATTCAAATCCCACTTCTGACACACACACACACACACACACACACACACACACACACACAGGCACACATATTTAGAAAACAAAAACAAGACATCAAGGCAAGACCCTCCACCAGCAAAAAGAATATGATTTGCTGAAGGCTCAGGTAATCATTAGCATTTTTTAGCAATAAAGTTTTTAGGTTTTTTGGGGGGGAGAGATGGGGTCTGTTACCCAGGCTGGAGTGCAGAGGCCCAATCATAGCTCACTTGCAGCCTCAAACTCCTGGACTCAAGTAATCCTCTCACTTGGGCCTCTTCAATAGTAATAAAGTATCCCTTAACTAAGGAATGTATATTGCTTTTAAAGACATAGTGCTATTATACACTTAATATAGTGTAGTACGATATGGTATGGCACAGCATAAACACAACTTTGATGCACTAGGAAACAAAAAAATTCATGTGACTTGCTTAATTGCATTATTCACTTTATTGTGGCCACCTGGAACCAAACCCATGGTATTTCCGAGGTATGTCTGTATTACTACACTTGACCCTCATAACCAATTTTCAAAGGCAATGGGGTAGATAATAGTATTATAGTGTTCTTCACTCTCAACTTACAGAAAAGGAAACTGAAGCTTCAAGCAGCCAACTGATTTTTCTGAAAACACCACGAGATAAGTGCAGGGACAAAGCCTCAACTGTTAAGCCAGGTGTCCCTCTGATTAGTTGTCACAAGTGACTACATAGAGAAGTAGACTCGGTATCACCACCACTGAAAAAAATGTAAACTGGTACATTCTGCCAACAATGATACAGAGATGCCAGTCCCTAATGAGTAGCTACAATACTTCAGTTGCTGGCCTTCAGAGATCCTGAGACATCAATGATTTGAAAAGTATTACCACAAATTTTTTACTTAAGGTTTAGATGTTTGAGTGAGGAACATGTAAGTGTTATCAGAGCTTAGAGGGCCAACAGTGAATAGAAAAACTGAGAGATAAGATAGAGAAGGCAGTCTGCAGCCAGATTAGAGTGTATCAAGTTTAGACATTGTTATATATACACAATGAGGGGCCACTAAGGGCTAGGTAACTGGGAAATCATGATGCAACATGTGGTTTAGAACGCCAAATCTGGCCAGGTGTGGTATCACATGCCTGCAGTCCCAGCTACTCCAGAGGCTGAAGCAGGAGGATTGTTTAAGCCCTGGAGGTTGAGACCAGCCTGGAAAACACAGCAAAACCCTGTCTCTCTTTTAAAAATGTTTTTAATTAAAAAAATTTTTTCTAAACTGAATCTGATAACAGTAAGTAGTTGGACTAAAGTGGGAAATTATCAGAGGGCTAAGGCAATGGAGCCTAGGAGAGGACAGCAGCAGTTAATAACTTAGTCCCAAGAGTAAGCTTCCCCTTGCCTCTTCTTTGCTATGCCCCTATCTGCTAGTGGCCATGGGGACTGGCATAAGCTCCAAACCAAACAGATCACAATGTCCTCCTTTCTCTGGGCACACTGACTGGTCTAAATGAATTTCCTAATTTAGGGCAGGAGAAATGGTCTTGTCTTTTCGGGCCACAGTACAAGAAGGACATGAGGCTGGGGTTACAGACAGCATTTTCTTGAACCTTTTGGCAAAAGCATGTCTGCAAGAAAATAGAATGAAGCCAAGGGGAGATGAGAGTGGATTTTAATGGGGTGATATCCCTGTTTTACAGTTCCCAAGAGCCCGGTTCCTGCAGGCCTTCCTGCAATTCTATAATGCTATCTCAGCATCCTTCCTACAGACAACCCAATATTCCATCAACTATTCAAGGTAGTTTAAGCTGTATTCCTATCATTTAGAACCAAGAGTCCTGACTAAAAGAGGGTGGTGGCAGTGGGAACAGAAGAATGTAAAGGTAGACAACACAAGGTAGAATACAGGTAGAGCAAGTGAGACTGGAGCTGAAAGAAAAACAATCTGTCTTTCATTTCTTCATTAATATAAAAAATTGTATGGCAAATATTACAACTTTCTGGTACATTAAAGATATTTCACATTACAATTCAATAAACATTTACTGAATCTTTGCCTATTTACCAGAAAGCAGGACCCCAAACCTCTGGCTATGCCAATCAATACAAATACAGGCTGGGCATGGTGGCTCACACCTGTAATCCAGCACTTTGGGAGGCTGAGGTGGGCAGGTCACCTGAGGTCAGAAGCTCAAGACCAGCCTGTCCAACATGGAGAAACCCCATCTCCACTAACAATACAAAAATTAGCCGGGTGTGGTGGCGTATGCCTGTAATCCCAGCTATTCGGGAGGCTGATGCAGGAGAATCGTTTGAACCCAGGAGGTGGAGGTTGCAGTGAGCCAAGATTGCGCCACTGCACTTCAGCCTGGGGGACACAGTAAGACTCCACCTCAAAAAAAAAAAAAAGAAAGAAAGAAAAAAAGTATTATTTTGTATAATATACTTATAATTAAGTAAAATTATTTCCACTGGCACCTTGCTTCACAATATTATGTCACAACTCAGGTAATTTGTATCATTCTTCTTCTCAAATAATATCAAGAGATATCCATTCTGATATAATTTCATCTGTGACAAAAGTTATTTTGGTTGGGTTCCAGTCAATAATATCTTGAACTAGGGTCAATTCATCCAAATTTAGAACAATTAAAAATTAAATGAGAAAATGATTGTGGTTTGGGTTCAAAGTCATCAATTTTCATTTAAAAAATGCTTGAATAGCCACCATAAAATAGATACTGTTCACAGCACACCACTTCCACCTACTGGCAGCCTAAGCTGACAGCCTGGTATACTCATCCTTCATTCTTCTCTCTCTTCCACATCTTGAATCAGTGGTTTTCAACACTGGCTGCACATTAGAATCCTGAAGTACAATTTTAAAATATCAGTGCCCAGCTATTATCCCAGAAATTCTGATTTCTAGGAATTACAGAGTGAAGCCTAAGCATTAGTATTATTTAAAAGTTTCCAAAGTGATTCTGGCAGGCAACAAAGTGTTAAAAACAAATGCTGGCAGTAAAATGAGTTTGAAAAGAAAAAAGAAAAAGAAAAATAAATGCCTGTAACTTTCAGTTGTCAAGTTCTACTGATTGTTACATCTGAAATAATTCTCTAATAATATGTCCCCTCTGGTTTGTCCCTACTAGCTGGTAGAAGCACTCACCATCTTGAACCTAAACTAAGTGTGGACTCCCTCCAGTCTATGTTCTATTACACCATCAAAGTGATATATCTAAAATATAAATATAGGATGCTGGCACTTGCTTGTTTAAAGTTATCCCATGGCTGCCTATTACTTGCTTCAGTGGTGGTCGGGCAGGATGATGTGAAGCACTCTCCTAGGAGGTATAAGATAAGTTGTACATAATATAGTTAGCAGTAGTAGTAGTACAAGCATTGAAGTTTGTACAGATTTTTATAAGTATAAATCAGAGGGTTTTCAAAGTATCCTTATATTAAACAATTACCTCCCTCATTTTAATTGTTTACTTGAATGGAAGAAAAAAAGAAAATTACAAACACAAGAACTCTGCAGGGAACTATATCATGCATGTATTCCTGTCATGCACATGTTAAATGTGTCACAGAGGAATAAAAATTTGAAAACTGATAAAACAGAACAGTGGTTCTCAACCAGGTAGTATTGCCCTCCCAAAGGCACCTGAGAAATGGTGGAGGCTACATTTGGTTTCACAGTGATTGGAAGGAGTGCTGTTGGCATTAAGTGAGCAGGAGCTAGGGATGCTTGGCATCCTTCGATGCCCAAGAAATAGGAGTTGGCAAGCTTTCTATAAAAGTTGTAACCATCTGTGGCATATTCCTCCCCTTTTTGTACAACTCTTTAAAAATGTAAAAACTATTCCTAGCTCATGGGCTATATAAAAACAGGCAGTGTGACCTGTGGGCTGAAGTTTGCAGACCCCTGACCAAGAACATCCCACAGGACAAACAGACCTGGGTCTCACATGACTTTGCAATGTCCCATCTGATACTGTGTGGAAAAACCTGTTTATAATTACTTGAGCCTAGAAAGTATGTATTTTGTTTTACATAAAAAAGTATTTTTTCACGGTTTTAATAAACACCAAATTTTCCAGGAATGCAATTAATACAACTTGTACTTTGACTTGGTTGGAACTTAGCAAACAGGATGTTAAGTATTTTGAAAAATCTCATTACCAGTGACAATATCATTTAAAATATCTTACCTACCAATACAACACATTTTATATACCTGCATTTCTTGCTGTGTATTCACAGTAATTCTATGTACATGTACAAGCATCTGATTAATTCATTACACGTTCTAATGATATAATGCTTAAACATTTATATTTTAAAATATATATTTCAAATTATGTTGTTTTAGATTTCTTATACTTTTCCTTTATGTTACATTTATGACATCACATTAGAAATTATGTGTTGGCCGGGCGCGGTGGCTCACACCTGTAATCCCAGCACTTTGGGAGGCCGAGGAGGGCAAATCACAAGGTCAGGGGATTGAGACCATCCTGGCTAACACAGCGAAACCCTGTCTTACTAAAAATACAAAAAATTAGCCGGGCATGGTGGCGGGTGCCTGTAATCCCAGCTACTCGGAGACTGAGGCAGAAGAATGGCGTGAACCCGGGAGGTGGAGCTTGCAGTGAGCCGAGACTGGGCCACTGCACTCCAGTCTGGGCGACAGAGTGAGACTCCGTCTCAAAAAAAAAAAAAAAAAAAAGAAATTATGTGTTAATTTTATTATATGTGAATTATAATTAAAAGAGTTCCTTTTAAGGATCATCAAGAAGCATTAGAAAATATTTACTATAAAAAAAAGAAACACTGGACTGGATATGTTTGAGAACCACTGAGCATCAAGTTCAAACTCAATGCAACAGGCCCTGGCTTATCTTTTAGTGTCTATTTTATAACTTCTGCCTCCCACACTGGACAGACTCAAACAGCACTAACCTGTTTGTAATTTCCTGACTAGCAATTCCAATATGATGCTTCTATGTGCCTCTGTTCATGCTGTTCTAAATGTTCTGAAATGTCCTATCATCACCTTCATCAGATTAATTGCTATTCACCATTCAAGAGTTAGTTCAAGTATGGCTTCTCCAATACTCCTCCTCTCCTAGTAAGGTAAGTGCCCCCTTTCTCTTCCAAAAATGCCCTAATATCTCTATCCCTGCACTTACCTCAATGAAATGAAATTATGTCAAAAAGTCTATTTGACCCAACAGAGTCTAAACTTTGAGGGCAGGGTCTATGTATCTCTGCAAATATATCATCTAACACCTTGAAGTAGAATTCATATTCCAACAAGCATTCATACTGTATCAATAACATTTTAAATCAAAAATTCTAAATGTTGCAGATCAATATTAAGTCCAGAATTATTTAAAGCTACCAACTTCTTGCTTTACAAAATTCTCTCACATACATTCACAAACCATAAACTTCTTTAAGGTAAGAGTAGAAAATAATTCAGGGTGCTGATTTCTGTTTGCCTAATCTAGCCTAGCAAATTAGCAAGGAGCTCAGAGCCAAAAAAAAAAAAAAAAAAATTTAGGCTAGGATACTAAAGAAACAAAAAGACTTTGAATGAAAAATGAAAATATAATTTATCACTTTTTTTTTCTTTTGAGACAGGATCTTGCTCTATCACCCAGGCTGGAATGCAGTGGCACAATCATGGCTCACTACAGCCTTGCCCTCCTGGGCTCAAGCAATCCTTCCACCTCAGTCTTCCGAGTAGCTGGGACTAAAGGTGTGTACCACCACGCCTGGCATATATATATAATCTTTTGTGTGTGTGTAAAGACAAAGTGATATGGTTTGGCTCTGTGTCCCCATCTAAGTCTCATCTTGTAGCTGCCATAATTCCCACTTGTTGTGAGAGGGACCCAGTGGGAGATAACTGATTCATGAGGGCGGATCTTTCTCGTGCTGTTCTCTTGATAGTGAATAAGTTTCATGAGATTTGATGGTTTTAAAAATGGGAGTTTCCCTGCACAAACTCTTCTCTTATCTATCACCACGTAAGACATGCCTTTTTGCGTTTCACCTTCCACCATGATTGTGAGGCCTCCCCAGTCACGTGAAACTGTAAGTCTAATAAACCTCTTTCTTTTGTACATTACCCAGTCTCAGGTATGTCTTCATCAGCAGCATGAAAACTGACTAATACACAGGGGCTCACTATGTTGCCCAGGCCGGTCCTGAACTCCTAGACTCAAAACAATCCTTCCGCCTCAGCCTCCCAAAATGCTGGGATTACAGGTGTGAGGCAGTGTGCCCAGTCTCTCTGAATTACTTCTTTCAACTCTATGTCAAACTATGATTATCTCTAAATAAAGAGCTAAATTTAAGAAAAAAATCTAGGCCGGGCGCGGTGGCTCAAGCCTGTAATCCCAGCACTTTGGGAGGCCGAGTCGGGCGGATCACGAGGTCAGGAGATTGAGACCATCCTGGCTAACACGGTGAAACCCCATTTCTACTAAAAATACAAAAAACTAGCCAGGCGAGGTGGCGGGCGCCTGTAGTCCCAGCTACTCGGGAGGCTGAGGCAGGAGAATGGCGTAAACCCGGGAGGCGGAGCTTGCAGTGAGCTGAGATCCGGCCACTGCACTCCAGCCTGGGCCACAGAGCCAGACTCCGTCTCAAAAAAAAAAAAAAGAAAGAAAGAAAAAAAATCTATAAGAAATTCTCTGACCTCTAGATTTAAATTCTAAGTCTTCGATATGGTTTACAAGAAGACTCACAGTCAGGAAACTTCTCCCCTTCTCTAGCTTCATTTCTCTTCATATCCCCCTACCTCTTAAAATCTTCTAATCATTTGTTCTTCCTACCATCGCTATTGAGCTCCTTTTAGCTCCTAAGTGTGCATTCTATCTCTATCCTCTTGGCCTTTGCCTAGGCTGTTCTTTCTGCCTAGAAAATCTTAGTTGCTATTCCTTTATCCCCTTACCTTGTTGACACCACCTCTTTCTTCAGGCTTCGACATAGATCTTACTTTTTACATGAAGTCTTTCCTTAACTCCCAAATCTGGGACAGGGGCCTCCTTCTAGATTGCCTAGTAAACCAGTGGTATTTATTAAAATTCAGGGTAGCTGCCAGGCCTATATCTTGCTCCAAAGGTCATTGCCTTCTTATTTAATATTTAATCCCCAAGGTCTACAAAACTGACTGGAACATAGTAGGTGCTCTATAAATACATGTTGAAGGGAAAGCAAAACTATGGAATACAGTGAAAAGATCAATAGTTGCCTGGGTGTAGTGGCTCATGCCTATAATCCCAGCACTTTGGGAGGCCGACATGGGC
The DNA here is from genome assembly GCF_002776525.5 of Piliocolobus tephrosceles. NCBI lineage: Eukaryota > Metazoa > Chordata > Mammalia > Primates > Cercopithecidae > Piliocolobus > Piliocolobus tephrosceles. The sequence continues at coordinate 62,511,551 of NC_045448.1, read as the reverse complement.
GGATCACTTGAGGTCAGGAGTTCCAGACCAGCCTGGCTCACATGGTAAAACCCAACTCTATTAAAAAAACACACATAAAAAATTAACCAGGCATGGTGGTGTATGCCTGTAATCCCAGCTACTCAGGAGGCTGAGGCAGGAGAATCGCTTGAACCCAGGAGGCGGAGGTTGCAGTGAGCCGAGATTGTGTCACTGCACTACAACCTGGGTGACCGAGTGAAACTCCATCTAAAAAAAAAAAAAAAAAAAAAAATCAATAGCTGCCAGGGTTTGGGGGCAGGGGAATGGAGAGATAATAGGTGGATCCCAGAGATTTTTGGACATTGAAACCAATCTGTATGATACTATATGCCAGATGCATGTCATTATACATATGTCAAAACCCACAGAAGTTACAATATCAAGCATGTACCCTAAGATAAATTATAGACTTTGGGTAGTAATCATGTGCCAATCTTGGTCCACCCATTGTTTAACAAATGTACCAGTCTAGGCCCTGGAAGGCAGAGCAAGATGGCCAAACAGAAGCCTCCACCAATCATCCTCCCTGTCAGAACACCAAATACGACATCTACATAAAAAAGCACTTTCACAAGAACCAAAAATCAGGTGAGTGATCACAATACCTGGTTTTAACTTCATATTGCAGAAAAACAAACTGAAGTGGGTAGGAGAAGTCCTTGAATTTCTGACACCACCCTTCCCCCATCCCCCAGCAGCAGCCAACTAGAGAGAATCTGTATGTTTGGGAGAGGGAGAGTGAAGCAATTGTGGGGCTTTACATTGGAACTTGGTGCTGCCAACACCAGGCAGAACTCAGCCAGTGTCCACAGAGGGTGCATTTAGATTGGCTCTAGTCAAAGCGGGATTGCTCATCTCAGAAGCCAGAACTTGAGTTCAGCAAGCCTCACCACAGAAGGCTAAAGAGCTCTGGGGTCCTCAATAAACAAAAGGCATTCTAGGCCACAAGGACTGAAACTTATAGGAAAGTCTAAAAGCTGTGCTGGGATCAGAGCCAGCAGAGTCAGGGGACACATGACCTAGTAAGACACCAGCTGGGGTGGCTAAGGGAATGCCTGCATCACCCCTCTGCCAACCCCAGGCAGCACAGCTCACAGCTTCAAAAGAGACTCCTTCCTTCAACTTGAGAGAAAACAGTAAAGAAGACTTTGTTTTGCAACTTGGACACCAGCTCAGCCAAAGTAGAACAGTGTACCAATCAGAGTCGTGAGGCCCCCACTCCAGGCCCTAGCTCCTGGACATTTCTAGACAAACCATGGGCCAGATGGGAACCAGCTGACATGAAGGGACGGATCCACTCCTGGTGGGATTCATCACTGCTGACTAAAGGGCCTTTCAGCCTTGAATAATCCCCAGTGGTAACCAGGTAGAACATGTTGTGGGCCTTGAGTGAGACTATGAAACATGCTGGCTTCAGGTGTGACCTACCACATTCCCAGCTGTGGTGGCTATGGGGAGAGACTCCTGCTTGAAAAAAGTAGAGGGGAAAATAAAGGTACCAGCTTAGGTACCAGCTCTGCCACAGTGGAGAAGAGCACCAAACAGACTCGGGGTCCTCAATTTCAGACCTTGGCTCTTAGATGAAATTTCTGGACCTATTCTGGGCCAGAAAGGAGCCCACTGCCAGAAAGGGTGAGTTGCAGGTCTGGAAGCATTCACCACAAGCTGACTGAAAAGTCCTTGGGCCTTAAGTGAACATTGGCAATACTTCCTATGGGCCTATGATGCTGGCAGTCATAGGCAGAGGCTCTCCTGCCTGGGAGAAGGGGAGAAGAGAGTGGGAAAGCATTTGTCCTATGGTTTCGGTGCCAGCTTAGCTGCAGCAGAACAGAGGACCAGGTAGATTCCTAAGGTTTACAAACCAGGCCCTGGCTCCCAGACAGCATCTCTGAAACCTACTAGGGCTCAGGAGAACTCGCCTCTCTGAATGGAAGGACACAAGCCTGGCTGGCTTCACCATCTGCTGATTATGTAGAGTCCTAGGCCCTGAGAGGTAGCCAGGCAGTGGTTACAGTGGGCCTTGGGCAAGACCCAGTGCCATGCTGATTTCAGGTAACCCAGCACAATGCCAGTGGTAGTGGCCACAGAGGTCCTTGTGTTACCCATCCCTCAGCTCCAGGCAGTCCAGCACAGAGAAAGAGATTGTTTGGGAAAAAGGGAAGAGAACAAGAGTCTCTGCCTGGCAATAGAAAGAATTCTTCCAGATCTTATTCAAGACCACCAAGGTGGTACCTCTACAAGTCTGTAAGAACTTCAATGATGTTGGACTTGGGGTGCCCTTAATGCAGATATAACTTAGATCACAACACCCCTGTCCTTTCAAATACCTGGAAAGCATTCCCAAAGAGGATGAGTAAAAACAAGATGTACTAGATGGTGAAGACTATAAGAAACATCTAATTCTTTAATGACTAGACACTAATGAGAATCCACAAGCATCGAGACCATCCAGGAAAACATGACCTCCCAAAATGAACTAAATAAAGCACCAGGGGCCAATCACAGAGAGGCAGAGATATGTAATCCTTCAGGACAGAAAATTCAAAATAGCTGTTTTGAGGAAACTTGAAGAAATGCAAGAGAACATAGAGAAGGAATTCAGAATCTTTCAGATGAATTTAACTACAAAATGGAAATAATTAGAAAGAATCAAAAGGAAATTCTGGAGCTGAAAAATGCAATTGACATAATGAAGAATGGATCAGAGTATCTTAAAAGCAGACTTGATCAAGCAAAAGAAAGAATTAGTGAGCTTGAAGACAGGCTATTTGAAAACACACAGTCAAAGAAAACAAAAAAGAAAAAGAGGCTGGGCACAGTGGCTCATACCTGTAATCCTAGCACTTTGGGAGGCCAAGGTGGGCAGACTGCCTGAGCTCTGGAGTTCAAGACCAGCCTGGGCAACATGGCAAAATGCAGTCTCTAATAAAAATACAAAAAATTAGCCAGGCATGGTGGCGTTTTGAGAATTCCTTGAACCCAGGAGGCAGAGGCTGCAGCAAGCTGAGATCACGCTACTGCACTCCAGCCAGGGTGGCAGAGCAAGACAAGGAAGGAAGGAGGGAAGGAAGGGAGGGAGGGAGGGAGGGAGGGAGGGAAAGAAAAGAAAGAAAAGAGAGAAAAGAAAGAACAAAAAGAAAAAGAATGAAGCACGCCTACAAGATTTAGTAAATACCCTCAAAGGGCATCTCTAAGAGTTACTGGCCTTAGAGAAGGTAAACAGAGACACAGCTGTAGAAAGTTTATCCAAAGGAATAATAGCAGACAACATCCCCAACCTAGACTATGCAAGAACAAGAAGGTTACAGAACATCAAGCAGATTTAACGCAAAGAAGACTGCCTCAAGGCATTTAGTAATTACGGTCCTGAAAGTCAAGAATAAAGAAAGGATCCTAAAAGCAGCAAGAGAAAAGAAACAAATAACATGCAATGGAGTTCCAACACATCTGGCAGCAGGCTTTTCAGTGGAACCCTTACAATCTCACGCCAGGTAAGACTGGCATGACCAAGTGCTGAAGGAAAAAATAAAATAGAAAAACTTTAAACCAGAATAGTAATCTCTGGAGAAAATATCCATCAAACATGAAGAGGAAATAGATTTTCCCAAACAAAAGCTGCAGGATTTCATCAACACCAGACCTGTCCTACAAGAAATGCTAAAGGGAATTCTTCAGTCTGAAAGGAAAGGATGTTAATGAGCAATAAGAAATCATCTGAAGGTACAAAACTCACTGGTAATAGTAAGTATATGAAAAAACACAGAATATTATAATACTGTATTGGGGTGTATGAACTACTCATAATGTGAGTAGAAAGACTAAAAGATGATGCAATCAAAAACAATAACTACAACAACATTTCAAGACATAGTACAATAAAATATAAAATAGAAACAAAAAACAGCTAAAAAGCAGGGAGACAAAGAGTTTTTACTAGTTTTCTTTTTGCTTGTTTACGTATGCTATCAATGCTAAGTTGTCGTCAGTTTAAAATAATGGGATATAAGATATTATTTGCAAGCTCATGGTAACCTCAAATCTAAAAACTGTGATATAAGGGATACAGAAAAAAATAAAAAGATATTAAAACATACCATCAAAGAAAATCATGTGCACTAAAAAGAAGAAGGAAGAAAAAAAGGGAGAGAAGACCACAAAACAACCAGAAAACAAATAACAAAATGGCAGGAGCAAGTCCTTACTTATCAATAGTAACACTGAATGTAAATGAACCAAACTCTCCAATCAAAAGACACAGAGTGGCCGAATGGATTAAAAAAATAAGATCCAATGATCTGTAGCGGAAAAGAAACACACTTCACCTATAAAGACATACACACACTAAAAATAAAGGAATAGGAAAAGATATTCCAGGCAAATAGAAACCAAAAGGTGCAGGAGTAGCTATACTTATATCAGACAAAATGGATTTCAAGATAAAAACTACAAAAGAGACAAAAAAAAAAGTCATTACATGATAAAAGAGCCAATTCAGCAAAACAATAAAACAATTTTAAAAATATATGCACCTGACACTGGAACACCCAGATACATAAAGCAAATATTATTAGAGCTAAAGAGACAGATCCCAATACAATAATAGCTGGAGACTTCAACATCCCACTTTCAGCATCAGACAGATCATCCAGACAAAACTCAACAAAGAAACATTTGACTTCATCTGCACTATAGACCAAATGGACCTAATAGATTGTACAGAACATTTCATCCAATAGCTACAGAATATATACTCTTTTTCCCCAGCACATGAATCATTCTCCAGGACAGATCACATGTTAGGTTACAAGCCAAGTCTAAAAAACATTCAAAAAACTGAAATAGGCCGGGCGCAGTGGCTCAAGCCTGTAATCCCAGCACTTTGGGAGGCCGAGGCGGGTGGATCACGAGGTCAGGAGATCAAGACCATCCTGGCTAACATGGTGAAACCCCGTCTCTACTAAAAATACAAAAAACTAGCCGGGCGTGGTGGCGGGCGCCTGTAGTCCCAGCTACTCGGAGGCTGAGGCGGGAGAATGGCGTGAACCCGTAAGGCGGAGCTTGCAGTGAGCCGAGATTGCGCTGCTGCACTCCAGCCTGGGCGACACAGCAAGACTCCGTCTCAAAAAAACAAAAAACAAAAAACAAAAAACTGAAATAATATCAAGTATCTTCTTTAACCACAATGGAAAAAAACTAGAAATCAGTAACAAGAGGAATTTTGGAAACTATACAAACATACAGAAATTAAACAATGCGCTGCAGAATGACCACTGGGTCAATAAAGAGATTAAGAAGGAAATTTAAAAATTTCTTGAAACAATAATGGAAAAACAACAGGTTGAGCATGGTGGCGAATGTCTGTAATCCAAACACTTTGGGATGCCAAGGCAGGTGGATCACCTGAGGTCAGGAGTTCGAGATCAACCTGGCCAACAAGGAGAAACCCCGTCTCTACTAAACACACAAAAAATTAGCTGGGTGTGGTGGCACACACCTGTAATCCCAGCCACTCAGGAGGCTGAGGTGGGAGAATCGCTTGAACCTGGGAGGCGGAGGTTGCAGTGAGCCAAGATCACACCACTGTACTCCAGCCTGGGCAACAGAGCGAGACTCTGTCTCAAACAACAACAACAACAGCAACGACAACCCAAAATCTACAGGCTACAGTGAGAGCAGTACTAAGGAAGAAGTTTATACCTGTAAGTGCCCATGTCAAAAAGAGGAAAAATTTCAAATAAACAATCTAATGATGCATCTTAAAGTATTAGAAAAACAAGAGCAAACCAAAACCTAAGTCAGTAGAAGCAAAGAAATAATAAAGATCAGAGCAAAAATAAATGAAGTTGAAATGAAGAAAACTATACCAAAGAGCAACAAAATGCAGTTGGCTTTTTGAAAAGATAAATAAGACTGACAAGCCTTTAGCCAAACTAAGAAAATACAAGATTCATATAAATAAAATCAGAGATAAAAAAGGAAACATTACAACTGATACCACAGAAATGGAAGGATCATTAGAGGCTACTGTGAACAACCATATGCCAATAAATTGGACAATCTAGAAGAAATGGATAAATTCCTAGACACATATAACCAACGAAGACTGAACAATGAAGAAATCCAAAACCTGAACACACCAATAACAAGTAACAAGATGAGCATGCATTAAAAGCTGTGATAGACCGGGAGCAGTGGCTCACGCTTGTAATCCCAGCACTATGGGAGGCCGAGGCAGTCGGATCACGAGCTCAGGAGATGGAGACCATCCTGGCTAACATGGTGAAATCCCGTCTCTACTAAAAATACAAAAAATTAGCCAGGTGTGGTGGTACGCACCTGTAGTCCTAGCTACTCAGGAGTTCAAGACCAGCCTGACCAATATGGTGAAACTCCATCTCTACTAAAAATACAAAAATTAGCCCGGGGGTGGTGATGTGCACCACCACACCGGGCCCAATGTCAACTTTAATATCAAAGCAAAACAACTCTGTATTTTTACCTAGTAGTAATACATCAATAATACAGACCTAATGGAAATATGTCTACAAAAAAGAAACTACAGAATACCTTTAGAAACAATTGGGTTTCAAATGCATTTTTAAAAATTAGCAGACTGGCCAGCCACAGGGGCTCACGCCTGTAATCCCAGCACTTTGGGAGGCTGAGGCGGGCAGATCACCTAAGGTCAGGAGTTCGAGACCAGCCTGACCAACATGAAGAAACCCTGTCTCTACTAAAAATACAAAATTAGCCAGGCGTGGTGGCACATGCCTGTAATCCCAGCTACTCAGGAGGCTGAGGCACAAGAATCACTTGAACTCAGGAGGCGGAGGTTGTGGTGAGCCGAGATTATGCCACTGCACTCCAGCCTGGGCAAAAAGAGCGAAACTGTCTCAAAAAAAAAAAAAAAAAATTAGCAGACTTTATTTTTTACAGCAATCTTAGACTCATAATAAAATTGAGCTCAAAACTACAGAGTTCCAAAAGACCCTCCCAAACACACACAGACACAGCTTACCCCACCATTAATATCCCACATCATGGCCAGATGCGGTGGCTCACATCTGTAATCCCAGGACTTTGGAAGGCCGAGGTGGGCGGATCACGAGGTGAGGAGTTCGAGGCCAGCCTAGCCAACATGGTGAAACCCCCACCTCTACTAAAAATAGAAACAATTCGCTGGGCGTGGTGGCAGGCGCCTGTAATCCCAGCTACTCTGGAGGCTGAGGCAGGAGAATCACTTGAACCTGGGAGGCAGAGGTTCCAGTGAGCCAAGACCACACCACTGTACCCCAGCCTGGACAACAGAGCAAGACTCTGACTAAAAATAATAATAATAATAATAATAATAATAATAATAATAATAATCCCACATCACTGTGGTACATTTGTTACAATGGATGAACCAATACCGACACATCATTATTTACCAAAGCCTATAGTTTATATTGTGGTTTACTACTAAAAATCCTGTGTTCCACCTCTTCATCTCTCCCTTTTACTCCCACTATAGTAGTACGTAAATGTTACTTAGATTTAGTTGATTAATCATCCTCTTCAGTTCAGCTATATCCTTGGTGATTTTTTGCCTGCTACATCTATCCATTACTGATAGGAGTGCTGAAGACTTCAACTATAACTTCTCTTGCTCTGAAGTCTGTTCAGTCTGAAATTAATGTAGATACTCCCACTTCCTCTTGGTTAGTGTCAGCATGGTGTATCTTTATCTTTTTTATATCTATGTTCTTTGCATTTAAAATGGGTTATTTATAGACAACATATAGTTAGTTGGGTATTTGTCTTTTGATTCACTCTGACAGTATGTATTTTTTTCTTTTTTTAGTTACTCTATTAACTGACTTATTTTCCTTTTTTTTTTTAAGCTACCCTAGTATGCATTTTAACTGGTATAAAACACATGAGATGCAAAAAACAATAGAACTGCAAATAAAAACTGACAGATCCACTTTTATAGTTAGAGAATTCAATACCCTTCTATCAGTAATTGACAGATCAAGTAGGCAGAACATAGTTGAAATGAACACCACTACTAATCATCTGGATCTAATTCATATCTACAAAATACTTCATCCAACAGTAGCAGAAGATGCATCATTCTCAACCTCACATAGAACAATGACGAAGACAGACCACATTCTGGGCCATAAAACACCTCTTAACAACTGTAAAAGAATAGAAATCATACAAAGTATGCTCTTAGACCTCAACGAAATTAAACTAGAAAGATGGCTGAAAAACCACACAATACTTGGAGATTAAACAACACATTTTAAAATAATATATAGGTCAAAGAAGAAATGTAGAGAAATTTTTAAATATTTTGAACTAAATAAAATGAAAATACAACCTATTTAAATTGTAAAATGCATCAAAAGCAGTGCTTATAAAGAAATTTATGGAAAGATCATATAAGAAAAATCATACAATTCTACCAATAGATGCAGAAAAAGCAACACCAAATGTTGACAAAAATGTGGAACTGGAACTCTCATCCATTACTGGTGGGAGTGGAAAATGGAAGAGCCACTTTGGACAAAACTCTGACAGTTTCTTAAGAAACTAAACATACCCTTACCATATGCATACGATCCAGCACTCTCCTTGGTGCCTCCCGAAATTAGTTGAAAAACTACATCCACACAAAAACGTGTACATGATTTTTGACAGTAGTTTTATTCATAATTGCCAAAAGTTAGAAGCAACCAAAATGTCCTTCAGTAGGTGAACAGATAAATAAAACTGGAGTATATCCAGACAAAGAAATATTATTTGGTACTAAAAAGAAATGAGCTTATCTAAGAGTTCCCAAAGAGAAAAATTAGTGACAAATAATTAAAACACAAAAAAAGAAAGAAATGAGCTATCAAGGCATGAAAGGCCAGGAAAGAATTTTAAATGCATATAATTCAGTGAAAGAAGCCAGTCTAAAAAGGCTATATATTGTATGATTCCATCTAGATGACAATCTAGAAAAGGCAAAACTGTGAAGATAGTAAAGAGATCAGTGATTGCCAAAGGTTCAGGAAGGAGGAGGGAGGGAAAAAAAATAGCTGAAGCACAGAGTGAACCCTAATGTAAAAAATGGACTTTAATTAATAATAACATATCAGTATTGGGTTATCAATTGTAATTAATCTACCACATCAATGCAATATATTAATAGGGGAAACGGTGCAAGGGGGAGGAAGGGGAGAGGGTTTATGGGAGCTCTCTGTATTTTCCATTCAGTTTTTTCTATAAATCTAAAACTGCTCTAAAAAATAGCCTACTTTAAAAAACTTTTTTTTTTTTTTTGAGATGGAGTCTCGCTCTGTTGCTCAGGCTGGAGTGCAGCGGCATGATCTCAGCTTGCTGCAACCTCTGCCTCCCAGTTTCAAGCAATTATCTGCCTTAGCCTCCTGAGTAGCCAGGATTACAGGCTCCTGCTACCATGCCTGGCTAATTTTTGTATTTTTAGTAGAGATGGGGTTTCATCATCTTCACCAGGTTGGTCTTGAACTCCTGACCTTGTGATCCACCCGCCTCTGCTTCCCAAAGTGCTGGGATTACAGGCATAAGCCACCGTACCAGGCCGGAAAAAACCATTAATAGATACAACATACATGAATTTCATAGATACAATGCTAAATGAAAATAGATTCAGAGTATCTACTGTATAATTCCATTACATAAAGTTCTCTTTTTTGAGATAGTCTCACTCTGTCGCCCAGGCTGGAGTGCAGTGGCTCACTGCAACCTCAGCCTCCCGGGTTCAAGTGATTCTCTTGCCTCAGACTCCTGAGTAGCTGGGATTACAGGCATATGCCACCATATCAGGCTAATTTTTGCATTTTTAGTAGAGACAGGGTTTCACCATGCTTGCCAGGCTGGTCTTGAACTCCTGATCTCAAGTGATCTGCTCACCTCAGCCTCCCAAGTGCTGGGATTACCAGCTTGAGCCGTCGTAACCAGCCCCATTATATGAAGTTCTAGAGCAAGTAAAACTAACCTATGAGAACAGAAATCAGAAGAGTACTTACTTGAGGCAGTGGTGGGGTTGACTGGGAAGAGGTACAAAGGAATTTTCTGGGGTGTTGATAGGATGATGGGATAACAGGTGTGTGGATTATACAGATATACACATTTTTAGAATTCAAACTGAAGACTTAAGTACTATCATATACAAATGGCACTTGATTTTTTTTTTTTTTTTTTTTTTTTTTTTGAGACGGAGTCTCGCTCTGTCGCCCAGGCTGGAGTGCAGTGGCCGGATCTCAGCTCACTGCAAGCTCCGCCTCCCGGGTTTACGCCATTCTCCTGCCTCAGCCTCCTGAGTAGCTGGGACTACAGGCACCCGCCACCTCGCCCGGCTAGTTTTTTGTATTTTTAGTAGAGATGGGGTTTCACCGTGTTAGCCAGGATGGTCTCGAACTCCCGACCTCGTGATCCACCCGTCTCGGCCTCCCAAAGTGCTGGGATTACAGGCTTGAGCCACCGCACCCGGCCGGCACTTGATTTTTTAAATAGCAAAAAATAAAAATAACCTCTTACACAAAAGAACACCATTCTTCAAATTCAGATCAAAGACTGAGATTTTGCAAAGCAAAATACATACTACTGACATACTACATACTGACATACTACTGACATGCAAAGCATACTGCTAACAAAACAGTATGAAAAATATGTAAGAAGGCTGGGTGCAGTGGCTCATGCCTGTAATCCCAGCACTTTGGGAGGCCGAGATGGGCGGATCACGAGGTCAGGAGATCGAGACCATCCTGGTTAACACAGTGAAACCCCGTCTCTACCAAAAAATACAAAAAGCTAGCCGGGCGTGGTGGCGGGCGCCTGTAGTCCCAGCTACTTGGGAGGCTGAGGCAGGAGAACAGTGTGAACCCGGGAGGCAGAGCTTGCAGTGAGCTGAGATCATGCCACTGTACTCCAGCCTGGGCGACAGAGCGAGACTCCGTCTCAAAAAAAAAAAAAAGAAAAGAAAAGAAAAAGAAAAATATATAAGGAACTCCTTCAAACTGAAAAACAAGAACATAGAAATCTGACCAAACATATGAAGAGACAAGTCATAGAGGAGGAAACCTAAATGATAAATAAGTGAAAATATTTATTAGCTCAGCCTAATAATCAAGACAATGACAATTAATATAATTTCCCCTCCATTATACTGGCAAAAATAAAATGCCCCACAGTAGTAAATACTGTTTCTCCACATTCTCACCAGCATCTCTCAAATACTGTTGTTGGAAATATAACATTTTGGAGATTATCTACCAAATTTTGGCATTAACTATAAAAATTTAAGATTTATCTATTTTAGCCGGGCGCGGTGGCTCAAGCCTGTAATCCCAGCACTTTGGAAGGCTGAGACGGGCGGATCACCAGGTCAGGAGATCGAGACTATCCTGGCTAACCCGGTGAAACCCCGTCTCTACTAAAAAATACAAAAAGCTAGCTGGGCAAGGTGGTGGGCGCCTGTAGTCCCAGCTACTCGGGAGGCTGAGGCAGGAGAATGGCGTAAACCCGGGAAGCGGAGCTTGCAGTGAGCTGAGATCCAGCCACTGCACTCCAGCCTGGGCGACAAGAGTGAGACTCCGTTTCAAAAAGGAAAAAAAAAAAAGATTTATATATTTTAGAACAAAGCAACTCCTCTGCAATGTAAAAACCTTAGAGGAACTCTTGTTATCTAGGGACTACGAGTTCCTGTACAAAAATGGTTATTGCAGCAATGTTGATAACAGCAACAAATTAGAATTAACCCAAATGTCCAAAACAAAAAAGTGAATAGTGACGGCCAAACAATGGACTAGAATACACTAAACAAATCAGAACTGTATCTATCAGCATGGATAAAGCACAAACACCAAAGTTGAACAATAATAACAAAAAAAGCAAATTGCAGACAAATACACAAAGTAGTATTTCCTATAAGTATACTACTTAAATGAAATTTTATAAGGGCCAGGCGTGGAGGCTCACACCTGTAATCCCAACACTTTGGGTGGCCGAGGTGGGCAGATCACTCCTAACTGAGGTTAGGAGTTTGGGACCAGCCTGGTCAACATGACGAAACCCAGTCTCTACTAAAAAACAAACAAACCAAAGAAATTTTGTAAGATGAAAAATACTATAAACATATTTGAATATGTGAACAAATATATGAAATTATGCATGAGACTGATAAGCACCTAATTCATGAGAGTTTTGAGGAGTGCTGACCAGGTATTTTGTAGAAGGTCCCTCAACTGAGATTTGCTTGATGTTTGCCTCCTGGTTAGACTAAGGTTATGTGTTTTGGGGAGAAAGAGCACAGAGATAAAGTGCCATTCGCATCCCACTACATCAAGGATATGTGCTATCAACATGGCTTATGGTTGCTAATCTTGATCACCTGGCCGAGACAGTGCCTGTCAGGTTTCTCTGCTGTAAAATGCTTTTTTCCCCTTTTCATACCCTACTTCTTAGAAGGAAGTCATTACACACAACCCACCCATAAGAATAGGGAGTTATGCACCACCTCCTTGGAGGCAAAGTATCTACATAAATTATTTGAAATTATTTTGTTCAGGTCTATAATATATTAAAACAAGCAAAAACGATCTGAGACTTCTTGCTTCCCACCTCCACACAAAAAGGGAAAGAAAAATAATAGCAGCAGTATAATTAGAGATCATTTTTATTTTCTTCATTTTTCATCAGTCCCTAAATTTTCTTTAATGAGAATTTTCTACTTAGATAATGAGATTTGTTTAAACTATGTCTACAGTTATTATAATCTTAGAATTATTTATCTCAGCAGTTTTTTTGCTTGTTTGTTTTTCTAAACAGAGTCTTGTTCTGTCACTCAAGCTGGAGTACAGTGGCATGATCTCCGCTCACCACAACCTCCGCCTCCTGGGCTCAAGCAATCTTCTTACCTTAGCCTCCCGAGCGGCTGGAACTAAAGACATGTGCCACCACACTTGGCTAAATTTTTAAATTTTTTTGTAGAGACGAAGTCTCACTATATTGCCAAAGCTGATCTCGAACTCCTGGACTCAAGTGATCCTCCCTGCTTGGCCTCCCAAAGCGCCGGGATTACAGGCATGAGCCACCGCTCCCGGCCTCTCTCTCTCCAATTTTGCTCCACATCAAAAAAGTAAAGAAAACTTGCTAATCTAATAAATTTAGCTTAATTTGAAAAATCTTGATTCTTATGATCAAGAATAAATACTGGGAGCTGAGCACAATGACACATGCCTGTAATCCCAGTACTTTAGGAGGCCAAGGCAAAAGGATCACTTAAGCCCAGGAGTTCAAGACTAGCCTGGACAATTGTGGGATATGATGAGGTTTCTCTTCAAATAATCTGATCAATCTTTTATTCTTTAATTCATAGTACCCCCACCCACACCTTTTTTCTCCTTTTTCTCCTTTTTTTCCTTTTTGTTAGATGCCCAGGCACATCACAGTACCAGGCATTATCAGTACCAGCTCACATTCCTTTCCTTATTTGGAAAGAGGACTAACATTCTAGCTCATTACAGACACCCTTCCCCTTCCCCTCCACTTTCTTTTACATGCCCACCCTATCTTAAAAAATCAAATGTTTAGCCAACCGGGATTAGTTTAGATTGTACGACCCGACCCTGGCCAATAAGGAAAGGGTAGAGGGGCAGGACTTGTGTCAGGAATAAAGGCTCTCGTGCCCCTTTGTTCAGATGTGCTCTCACGGCAACTGGCCAAGGAGGCATGCCTCTGTGCAGAAGTAAAATTGTTTTGCTAAGAATCCTTTGTTCAAGTGTTCAATTTCCTTAGGATTTTGAACACTATCCCTAACAACAATATAGTAAAACTGTGTCTCTACAAAAAATACAAAAATTAGCCAGGCATGGCGGCACATGCCTGTAGTCCCAGCTACTCGGGAGGCTGAGGTGGAAGGATTGCTTGAGCCCGGGAGATAGGGGCCACAGTGAGCAGTGATTGCACCACTGAACTCCAGCCTGAGCAACAGAGACCCTGTCAGAAACAGACAAACAAAAAAATAATACTGGAGACATGAATTCTATGACTAAAAGGCAATAGTTCTTAAATATACACCAAACGTAACAGATAAATTAATGCAGCCTAATAACTTGTAGCCGTTTTTTTTTTTAACAAACTAGATAAAATATTGTCAAATAAATAACTTCTAGAGTATCTTATTGATCCAAATACAAAACAACCTGGAGTTTAAGTTATCCGATTTTTCCAAGAAAGAAAAAAAATTAATCACAGGAAATATGCTTTATCATGGTCAGTATTTCTAGTAAGTCATACACAGTTGGCCCTCTGCATCTGTGAATTCCACATCTAGGAATTCAACCATCTGACGGCCAAATAGTCAAAATAAAAATCTGTGACTATAATAAACATGTACCAACCTTTTATTCTTATCATTATTCCCTAAACAATACAGTATAACAAGTATTTACATAGCATTTGTTGTTTTAGGTATTGTAAGTAATCTGGAGATAATTTAAAGTATATGGGAGACTGTATTTTGGTTATATGCAAATACTATACTATTTTATATCAGAGACTTGAGCATCTGAGGATTTTGGAAGTCCTAGAACTAATTCCCTATGGACACTAAGGGACAACTGCATATCCTTTTTAATACTTTTTTTAAATGCAGAAAACTCTTGTACACAAATAATATATTTATCATTCTTCTTTTTTTCTTTTTTTTTGAGATGGAATTTCACTCTTATTGCCCAGGCTGGAATGCAGTGGTGCGATCTCAGCGCACTGAGACCTCCACCTCCCAGGTTCGAGTGATTCCCCTGCCTCAGCCTCCCAAGTAGCTAGGATTACAGGCGCCCACCACCACACCCGGCTAATTTTTTGTATTTTTACTAGAGATGCGGTTTCATTCTATTGGCCAGGCTGGTCTCGAACTCCTGACTTCAGGTGATCCACCTACCTTGGCCTCCCAAAGTGCTGGGATTACAGGCGTAAGCCACTGTGCCCAGCGTTATCATTATTCTCCTTCTGCTTGGAAATATCTCTTTTTCCACTTACACGGGAAGTTTTTAACACTGCAAGAAAAAAAAAAAAAACATATTGCTGGATTGTACCAAGGAAGTTGTCTGAATAAAGGATAGTTACATGACTGGGTGTAGTGGCTCAGGCCTGTAATCCCAGCATTTTGGGAGGCCGAGGTGGGAGGATCACCGGATGTAGGGAATTCAAGACCAGCCTGACCAACATGAAGAAACTCCGTCTCTACTAAAAATACAAAATTAGCCAGGTGTGGTGGCACATGCCTGTAATCCCAGCTACTAGGGAGGCTGAGGCAGGAGAATCACTTGAACCTGGGAGGTGGAGGTTGTAGTGTGCCGAGATCGTGCCATTGCACTCCAGCCTGGGCAACAAGAGTGAAACTCCACCTCAAAAAAAAGGAAAAAAAAAACAAGGATGTTTCTTCAGTTACTAAGTTATAGCAAGGAAGAAAAAATGACTGGAAATTAAGTAAGATAATACATGAGACATAAATATTTGCTTCTCCAGTCACTTAATGGGAACCAGTAATTAAGAATATCAGAAAGTTATGCACTTCTCCAATTTCCATCAAGTAAACTGGAACACATCACACAGATTTAAATTCATCATGACTTATGAATAAAACAGACTGACAAGCATATAAAGCTACCAAGAACTAACAACAGTTCAATTACTACAAAAAATTCTCACAGTAACCACAAACAAATCTGTAGTTGTCAACAGTTCTGTCAAGGTTCCAAGAACGCGCTATGTCATAATGTCAATTAACCTAATAATCGGAATGTATGTTTTTATGTATTTCTGGTGAGGAATTGAACATTTTTTAAAAAAACAAAACTGGTCCTCAACAGACAGCTTCTTAAATGTAAGAAACACTGCTGTGAGGGTAGACAGATTGGAAGCTTCTGCTATCTTTTCAACTTAGGTCTTCTGCATTTGAAAGTTAAAACACTCGTTTCCTATTAGACTTCATCAACTGGCCCCATTTCTGCCATAATAAAGATCCTGGTTATATTTCGATAAGGGAAAAAGGACATCAAGAAGAAAATAAGATGCTGGCTATGGAAGTCAGGAAGATAAAAGTTACCAAAAATAAGAAAAGAGAAAAAATGTTACTGCCCTTCATGGAAGAGAAAGGAAAATACTTCAAGTTGACAGTAAATTTTTAAAAACCACTGTTGTATATGCCTGGGTCTTCATAGATGGAAAAACAAAACAACGATCTAATATTTTAAATTTCCCAATTTACATAATTTAACAATTTGAAAATACCAAAAGAAGAAACTGTAGCCAAAAGAAGACCTATGGAGTACATAGGCAACTTCATTTCCCACAAGTCTGTATAATTAGTCCTGTTTTTGCCAACCGTGATAAAATAATAAGGCTTCTATTTATCTGATGACCTAGGACATTACTGGAGCCTTTTAACATGAAGTCCAACTTTGCTTCATTTGGCACAGCTAAAAATAGAAGTGAAATGAAATACATTTTAAAGGCAAATTCATATTTCCTATTATTAGATTTAATACACAACCAACTGGTGTTTCAACTGGGTATTACTGCCATATTCTGCATGCTAATTTAACAAATTTACATAATTTTAAAAAAGAAATTTATTTGGTTTCATAAGTAAAATCTGGCCAAGGACAGACTCACCTCTGGATGGCTTTCAAAGCTCAATGATTCCATGTGCACCTACTATGTAATAATCATCATGCAAAGAAATTTCCAGTTTACTAGATGCTGTAATGACCTATGAAGGACAGGCAGTTTAACAGTAAACCAAGCCCCAAATCTGGCGATAGGTGGAAATGGGAAAAAAAGAGTACACAGTATTAGATTTGGTGTGGACTCTGGTTAAATATATCCATAGCATGTAACAGAACACCTATGACAACTGAAGATTGAATATTCACAATTTCAAAATAGTCTCAAGCAACTGGGAACAGCTCTGACGTATAGAAAATGACCATTGTGCTCAGATATAAATTTGAATCATGTGTACTAGGAGGTATGTTTAGCTATAAACCTAGCCAACTTCCCAGCATATTCAAGGAAGCTTTATAGAATCAACTTGCATCATTAATGAAATCAAGCCTTGATACTTCAATATCAGTAACACTTTTGTGTATGTCTGAAAATCCTTTAAAAAGTTTTTTCTTAAAAGTGAAGAATTAACAAAATATTAACTTAAAACAAGGCAACTGAGGGAGAATCTCCATGTAAGAAGAGTAGCTGGACTTTGAGGCTCCAAATCCTGCTCCCGAGATTTATCTTGCCCTTGATAACTCAACCCCTTGCAGCAACCATTTTTACACATTTAGTAACCACTCCAGTACATCTGTAAACCTTTATCGCTAACTCTAACTGCTTAAGGTTTTTCTTAGCCATGTACAAGATTTCATACAGATTAGAAAGAGTTGGTCTTGATCACCGAATTTTTACTAAGTGTCCACAAAGCCCTATACTATGCTAAGATACCCACTCTTAAAATGTGCTTACAGTCTAGTGGGAGGCCTACATATGACATCTATGACTTTCTCTTTTGAAGTAGTTTTAGCTCTGGTTTTTGTGAAGGTTGTATTTGGTATCTAGGCCTAGCAGACAGATCATACTGTTAATCCAAATAGTCTCCTCTAATAAATAACATATTTTATCAGAAATTGCCATCTTGAAATTACAAAATTAAAAAATTTTTCAGAAAAATTTTACATAAAATTTTATTTCCATGTTTATGCTTCCATATTAATAAAAACCTGATCACAGTAATTTCAAAATTTTTAATTATAACTCATCTATAGCAAAATGAATAGCATCCAGCCACCTGCTATTCTAAATATCAACAGAATATTTATGTAGATCTTAAACACTCTAAAGTCAACTAGTTAAAAACATAAAAGTCAGGTAACAAAGGGTACAGAAAAAGTGCTCAATCTCTCAAATCTCTCAATTCTTTTTTTTTTTTCTTTTTTTTTTTTTGAGACGGAGTCTCACTCTGTCACCTAGATTGGAGTGCAGTGGCGCAATCTCAGTTCACTGCAACCTCCATCTCCTAGGTTTAAGCGATTCTCCTGCCTCAGCCTCCTGAGTAGCTGGGATTACAGGCCTGAGCCACCACGCCTGGCTAATTTTTGTATTTTTAGTAGAGACAGGGTTTCACCATGTTGGTCAGGCTGGTCTCAAGCTCCTGACCTTGTGATCTGCCCACCTCGGCCTCCCAAAGTGCCAGGATTACAGGCGTAAGCCACCACGCCCAGCCTCAATTCTTTATCACAAACACAAAAATGAAAAATATAAGACTGGGGTGTAGTGGCTCACGCCTATAATCCCAGCGCTTTTGGAGGCCAAGTGGGGAGGACTGCTTAAGCCCAGGTGTTTGAGACAAGCCTGGGCAACATGGCAAAACCACATCTCTACAAAAAATTAGCTAGGCATGCTGGTTGCATGCCTCTAGTCCCAGCTACCAGGGAGCATGAGATGGGAGGACTGCTAGAGCCCAAGAGGTCAAGACTGCAGCGAGCCATGACCAGGCCATTGCACTCCAGCCTAGGCAACAGAGCAAGACCCTGTCTCAAAAAAAAAAAAAAAAGAAAAGAAAAGAAAAAGAAAAAGAGAAAAAAGAAAATATAGGGAAAAGAGATGAGAGAAAGAACAGAAAAGAGTAACCAATTGTTGCAACATTTAAGTAAGATGATTGCTATGGCAGCTGAGAAGCAAGCAATTCCCACTGGATAACTATAGAAATAAGAAATGTGAAACACTAGCTATTTCCGACTGAAAGTAGGGAAACAGGTCAAAAATCTGTTGGATTTTGGAAAACAGGTTGGAAACTAAAGAAGAGGTTGAAAATCGGCTTACTTGGCCCAGCCACCATCCCATCACCAACCCCTGGTGGAAGACTGTAGCTTTCCATTCTGGAGAGTGAAGCAGAGGGCTCTGGACTCAAGGATCTCAGGCACAACTGAGGGAAAGAGACTCATTCTGAAAACTGGTAGGTAAAGTGCAATTCTACATGCTGATGACAGGATGCCTGGGCCTCTTTTCTCCTTTGACTCTGCAATGCAATTCTGATACAAACTACCAAGACTCAGGCCTAACTTTACAAGTTAAGAGTATATCCTCCTAAAAGAAGATATCATTTCTGACACTAATCACAAGCTTGAGGGTTCCCAAGCCACCTTCACTTCTAAACAACTGGCCAGGCTGGGAACGGTGGCTCATGCCTATAATCCTAGCACTTTGGGAGGCCAAGGCAGGTGGATCACCTGAGGTCAGGAGTTCAAGACCAGTCTGACCAATATGGTGAAACCCCATCTCTACTAAAAATACAAAAATTAGCTGGGCATGGTGGTGTGCACTACTCAGGAGGCTGAGACAGGAATATTGTTTGAACTGGTACGGCCCAGGTTGCAGTGAGCCGAGATGGTGCCATTGCACTCCAGCCTGGACAACACAGCGAGACTCCATCTCAAAAAAACAAAACAAAACAAAAAACTGGCTATAAATTCAGGGGTTCCCACAACCCTCTCAGGTTCAATAATTTGGTGGAACAACTCGTAGAACTCAGGAAAGTCCTATACTTACAAATATACGTGTGTGTGTGTGTGTGTGTGTGTGTGTATATATATACTTTTTTTTTGTTTTGAGACAGGGTCTTACTCTGTCACCCAGGCTAGAGCACAGTGGCGTGATCTCGGCTCACTGCAACCTCTGCCTCCTGGGTTCAAGTGATTCTCCTGCCTCGGCAACCTGAGTAGCTGAGATTACAGGTGCATGCCACCATGCCCTGCTAATTTTGTATTTTTAGTAGAGACAGGGTTTTACCATGTTGGCCAGGCTGGTCTTAAACTCCTGACCTCAAGTGATTCACCTGCCTTGGCCTCCCAAAGTGCTGGGATTACAGGCGTGAGCCACCACGCCCAGCCCAATTATAGTTTTATTATAGCAAAAAGGACAAAAATCAGGACAAGTAAAAATAAGAGATACCTAGGGCAAAGTCTGGGAGGAGCCCAAATGTGAAGCTTCTGTGGCCTTTCCCTGTGGAGTCAGGACAAATCACCCAGCTGGCACACAGATGCAGTAACAATATACACAGAGTACTGTTCACCAGGGATTCAGGGGTTCCCACAGAGTTCTGTTCACCAGGGAAACTCACCCAAACTTCAGTGCCCAGAGATCTTATTGGGGCTGCATTACGTAGGTATGAATGACATGATTTAACTCAATCTCCAGCTACCCCTTGTCCTCCCTGGAGGTCAGGGTGATATTGCATGGGTGAAAGCCCCAATTCCTTAATCACAGTCTTTCTGGAGTTACCAATCACCATCCTGTGTAATTCATTAGCATAAACTATCTAGGGGCTCGCTATCAGTCACCTGGTTGGCAAAAACTATCAAGTATGATCTGAGGGGCCTAGTGTCAATAATAAAGTCACTCCTATCACTGAAGAAATTCCACGATTTAAAGCCTCTGTTCTAGGAACCAGAGCCAAAAGCCAACCACATTCTTTATTACACAACAGGCTCCAAGAACACTGGCAGCTGGACTTCCAAGCAGGAGTAGTGGAAAATTCCTTCTGAGGAGCAATCTGACCAGGAAAATAAACTTAACAGATACTGACTATAAGGTATACACCTCAGCATCATATGACTAAGTTCAGTAGGTCTTAAGCTATGCCCATACTCCCAAGGCCTCTAATCAACCTCTTAGTGTATCACTCCTTAATATAAATGACAGTAAAGAAGCACTATTTGAAGAAGACTCCAATGTGAAAGAGAACAAAATAATATGGAAAAAAATAGAAATTCACAGGAACAAACAATTCAGGGAGTTTTTTAAAATTCAAAATATGACCAATAATTAACATTATCAGAAATAAATAAGAGACCACCTACGTAACAAGTACCAACTCCCTACTTGTTTAAAGGAACATTAAAGACAAATGAGAAATTAGTATCTGGAAATAAAACAGCAGAAATGAAAAATTAACACAGCAGGGTAGTTGAGAAAATTTCTAGAATGATAGCCAAAAAGGCAAAAATGTAAGAATAGAATAAATGAAAAAAAGGAAGAAAATTAAAGAAATCAAGCAAGAAGGCCCAACCATGAATAATAGGAGTTTCAAAATTAGAATGGGGAAAAATATGGTGTGCAGGAAATTATTCAATAAATTATATAAAAAATTTATCAGAATTGTGAGAAATGGGAAAGTTCTTCAAAGATTATAAAAAGTCACAATTTCTTACTATAAGATTATTATGCACTATTAGTGTGTGTGTATGTATACATACACACACACACGTGCGCGCACACGTGGGCACGTACACACACACACACACACACACACACTCCAAATCGGCCGTCCTAGCTTACTCTGGCATGCCTGGACAGAACTAGACAAGTCCCAGCCAGATAGATGCCTCCTTAACTATCCCTGGGCAACTTCCTTTTCTTTCTTTGTTCTGTTACCCTTACCCAATTAAAAAAGTTTTAAACTAATAGCCAATCGGGTAAAGTGTAAAATGTGATGTCCTATTCCAGCCAATGGAAACTGGACACAGCAGTAGGGTAGACATGTCAGGTTATAAATAACTGTCTCCTTTGGTGTGCTCTCATGGTTGGACAGCTTCGAGGAGCACCCTTTCTGCAGAAAGTAAAGCTCACCTTGCTGAGAGATCATTTGTTCCAACAGTAATTCTTTTTTTTGCGACACCAAAAACTTCATTCCCAACAGAAATAAAGGACATGAGTTTCCAGATTCAAACTATGTGATTATGGGTATGATGTCACAGCCATGAAGAAACTGGCCAGTTCAGTAACAGAGCTTTTACAAACAAGATGTGTATCTTTGGAAAAGTTGCTTATTTTTCTGTCTCAGTTTACTTACCTGTAAAATGGGGAAATAACTGGCTAGTAGTCTTATAAAAATTTTTAAAAATTACATTTATAAAATGCCTACCCTAAGGTTTAAAACTAACTAGGGTTTCAATAGATATTAATTGCCTCCCCTTTTATTCCTGTTACTCATGTATTATTTCCTAAAAATATTTTTACAGTATTCATAGTTATATATACTATTAATGTTTCCATTGAACATGGACCTTCCTTTCCTTGTCCTAGCACTATTTCCTTTCCTGAGAATCTTTACAAGTTACCGAAAAAAAAGGCTAATATCATTATTTTTATATAAGACATCAAGATTTCCATGCATACATACACAAATGATATGAAAAGACAATTCACATGAGAGAATGTACAAATAATAAACATGTGGTGAAACAATCATAAACAGTAATAAAACAAAAGGAGATGTAAACACTCTTAAGTCACCATTTATAACTAAATGAGCAAAAATAAACAAACAATGCTAACCAAGAGCAGTAAAACTAGTACAATGAGTTAAGTATAAAGTGAAAAATCTGCATGGAAAGCAACATTACAAAATAAAATCAGTGTTCATAGCCTTTAATCTAATAACCCCACTTCTGAGAAAAGGCCCCAGTAAAAAACTCAAGGGATGCAAAAACTGTGTACAAAAGCACTAACTGAAGTATTATCTACAAGAAAGTCTAGAAAGAATCCAACTGTGTTCTAAACAATATGGTAAGGCAATATAATATTAAAGTCATCATAAATAAATACTATGAAAAAAGTTTTCTCTAAAAAAATTACTAAAACTATAGAAACATAAATTTCTAAAACCAAACATGTATGATCTAACACATTCTGACAGCAGGATAATGAAAATAAGGTCTGTTCCCAGAAAACCTATGACAGAATTGTCTGTATGTGAGTATAAAAATCAGATAATTCATACATTATGACTGTTTACTAAATAAAAATAAACATATGTGGCCGGGCAAGGTAGCTCACATCTGTATTCCCAGAACTTTGGGAGGCCAAAGTGGGTGGCTCATTTGCGGTCAGGAGTTCGAGACCAGCCTGGCCAATATGGTGAAACTTTGTCTCTACTAAAAATACAAAAATTAGCTGGGCGGTAGTGGCGTGGATCCCAGTTACTTGGGAGGCTGAGGCAGGAGAATCGCTTGAGCCTGGGAGGCAGAGGTTGCAATGAGCCAAGATCACACCCCTGCACTCCAGTCTGGGTGATAGAGTGACTCTGTTTCAAAAAATAAAATAAAAAAACACAGGGACAGGGTGTGGTACTCATGCCTGTAATCCCAGTACTTTGGGAGGCCGAGGTGTGTGGATCACGAGGTCAGGAGTTCAAGACCAGCCTGGCCAAGATGGTGAAACCCTGTCTCTACTAAAAATACAAAACTTAGCCGGGTGCAGTGGCAGGCGCCTGTAATCTCAACTATCCCAGAGGCTGAGGCAGGCGAATCACTTGAACCCAGGAAGTGGAGGTTGCAGTGAGCTGGGATCGTGCCACTGCACTCTAGCCTGGGTGACAAAGCAAGACTCCATCTTAAAAAACAAAAAATAATAAAATAACATAGGTATTAACAAAGACTAGAAAAAAATTGTTAAAATGAAAATTATTTTGGTAGGAAAATGGAATTTTGGATATCTAATCTTTCGCCAAAATGGTCATAAATGTGTTTGTTATAGGTCTGCATGCTTCCAACTATAGTATAAGCCAGTCTTCATGATTTTCAGCAATTTAATTTTGTTGCTACTCAGTTGATGTAGGGCATTGTGCACACGTGTGTATACATATGTGAGTGGCTTTTCCATGGAAAAGAAAGCAAGGTATCCTCATTGCTCCAAAAGGCTTAAAGAAACAAAAACAAACCAACAAACATAGAAATATGTGTTCTGTACAAGCAGTAGTGATGAGGGGAAAAATATTCAGATTTTAGAAGCCCTCACAGCTTCATCAAAGCAACCAACAGTAACTTCCAAAGTGGCTAGAAAAGCTTGCATCTACCAATGAACCTGAGGGTGCTCTCAATAGCAAACACCTACTGGTCTGCATTTGTTTTGTTCAAATTTTTCCAAGCATTTGAAAACACAATATAGGCCGGGTGCAATGGCTCACGCCTGTAATCCCAGCACTTTGGGAAGCTGAGGCAGGTGATCACCTGAACTCGGGAGTTCGAGACCAGCCTGACCAACATGGAGAAACCCCATCTCTACTAAAATACAAAAATTAGCCAGGCATGATGGTGCATGCCTGTAATCCCAGCTACTCGGAAGGCTGAGACAGGAGAATTGCTTGAATCCAGGAGGCAGATGTTGTGGTGAGCCGAGATCGCACCATTACACACCAGCCTGGGCAACAAGAGCAAAACTTCCTCTCAAAAAAAAAGAAAGAAAACACAATACAGAAAACGCGGTTTGTGGACACAAAGAGGGGAAAACAACACATGCTGGGGCCTATCAGATGGTAGAGAGCTGGAGGAGGAAGAGGATCAGGAAAAATAACTAAAGGGTACTAGGCTTAATACCTGGGTGATGAAATAATCTGTACAACAAATCCCCATGACACAAGTTTACCTATGTAACAAATCTTCACATGTACCCCTGAACTTAAAATGAGAAATATTTCATCTGTTTTCAAATGCAGCTAATAATGCTCATCTTAAATGACAGTCACAAGATTGAAATGAGAAAATATTCTTTTTTTTTTTTTTTTTGAGACAGAGTCTCGCTCTGTCACCCGGGCTGGAGTGCAGTGGCATGATCTCGGCTCACTGCAAGCTCCGCCTCCTGGGTTTACACCATTCTCCTGCCTCAGCCTCCCAAGTAGCTGGGACTACAGGTGCCCGCCACCTCGCCCGGCTAGTTTTTTGTATTTTTTAGTAGAGACGGGGTTTCACCATGTTAGCCAGGATGGTCTCGATCTCCTGACCTCGTGATCCGCCCATCTCGGCCTCCCAAAGTGCTGCGATTACAGGCTTGAGCCACCGCGCCCGGCTCAAATGAGAAAATATTCTAAAGCATGCAATAGTACTAAGCACACTGTAGGCACTCAAGAAACATTTTTTTCTCCTTTCCCTCACTTACGGTTATTCCATGTGCAGTTCTCTGCTTTTCCAAGGGCAAATAATGCTTTGCAAATCTTTATTTATAACTCTTAACAGGAATGAAGAAAAGAGTTTGGATTATTAGAGAACGGATTTAACAATAAACTCAAATTCCTAAAATAGAAAGAATAGTTTGCTTGTGTTTTTATGTCAAAGAAACTCAGTAAAACACTGGCAGATGGCATGCCCTTTTCCTTTCTTTATAAGTTTCCTCTTGTTGGTTTGTCTTTGTTTTAAGACAAAGATTTTATAGACTATTGCCACATAATTTTTTTTAATGAAAAAAAGGAGATAAAGATCCCAGCTAACATTAATTTCTGCAGATTCCAACTTAACCAGCAATGGGGTCAATCCAAAAACTGAACTAAGCATCTTAGGCAAAAAACAGAAAACCACAGTCACAAAAAAGACTGAAAATTCTATCCTTATAAAGAAAAGACTTTACTCAAATTAGATGGCAATATTTTAGTTATAAAGCTATATAGTTTCATGGAGTTGATGGGGTACAGGAAGTGCTACCCCAAAATATGTCATCTAGGCATTTTAGAAAACAGAAGCAGAAAGACCACTATCAAACCACGCCCAAAGTCTCCAGTGAAGCAGGTCATAAAACCTACACCTGTAATCCCTGCTACTCAGAAGGCTCAGGTGAGCTTTAAACACCCCACTGCACTCTTGGGCAACAAGCGAGACTACATCTCTTAAACAAATTTTACACACACGTACACTCATACACACACACATCCATCTTCCTTCAGTTAAAAGTATGCACTTTCTTGCCGGGTGTGGTGGCTTACGCCTGTAACCCCAGCACTTTGGGAGGCTGAGGCGGGCAGATCACAAGGTCAGGAGTTCGAGACCATCCTGGCCAACATGGTGAAAACCCATCTCTACTAAAACACAAAAAATTAGCTGGGCATGGTGGCATTCATCTGTGGTCCCAGCTACTCAGGAGGCTGAGGCAGGGGAATTGCTTGAACCCGGGAGGCGAAGGTGGCAGTGACCTGACATCGTGCCACTGCACACCAGCTTGGTGAGAGAGCAAGACAGTATCTCAAAAAAACAAAACAAAAAAAAGTATGTACCTTCTTTCAAGTAAAAGTTACATGGGGCCAGGCGCACAGTGGCTCATGCCTGTAATCCCAGCACTTTGGGAGGCCAAGGCGACAGATCACAAGGTCAGGAGTTCAAGACCAGCCTGGCCAACATGGTGAAACCCTGTCTCTACCAAAAATACAAAAAACTAGCCAGGCGTGGTGGCACACACCTGTAATCCCAGCTACTTGTGAGGCTGAGGCAGGAGAATTGCTTGTACCCAGGAGGCAGAGGTTGCAGTGAGCCAAGATCGTGCCACTGCACTCCAGCCTGGGCAACAGAGTGAGACTCCATCTCAAAAAAAAAAAAAAAAATCACAAGGAATTTTGAGGTGCTAATATTTAATGCATCTGTACAATTATTTTATCTACTATATGTGATATTATAACCAAGTTGTCTGATACAGATCTGTGGAATGGAATTCACAGTCAAGAAATAACCAACCCATTTTCAACAAAGCTGATAAGGCAATTCAATGGGCGAATGGATAGTCTCTTGGACAAATGGGACTGCGACAACTGTGTACCAACATTCGAAGAGTATAAATTAGACCTTGTTTCTCAACTTTTCATTGTTGCAACCCTAAGGAATCTTTCTAGACATTTTTAACCTAATTGTGCCTTCCCTCATGAAACGGTAATACCACAGATAAACTGTGTATCTGTTTATGTGATAGACATACTCAGGCTTTATATGTA
The DNA here is from genome assembly GCF_002776525.5 of Piliocolobus tephrosceles. Lineage (NCBI taxonomy): Eukaryota > Metazoa > Chordata > Mammalia > Primates > Cercopithecidae > Piliocolobus > Piliocolobus tephrosceles. The sequence continues at coordinate 62,484,709 of NC_045448.1, read as the reverse complement.
AAAACAGTAATATTCTTTCATTCCCTAAGAATCAGGCCAGGCACGGTGGCTGACACCTGTAATCCCAGCACTTTGGGAGGCCAAGGCGGGTGGATCACCTGAAGTCAGGAGTTGGAGAACAGCCTAGCCAACACGGTGAAACCCCGTCTTTACTAAAAATACAAAAAATTAGCCGGGCGTGGTGGCAGGCGCCTGTAATCCCAGCTACTCAGGTGGCTGAGGCAGGAGAGTCACTTGAACCCGGGAGGCGGAGGTTGCAGTGAGCTGAGGTCGTGCCATCACACTCCAACCTGGGCGACAAGAGCAAAACTCCATCTCAAAAAAAAACAAAATCAATTCTTGTCCCTGTTGAGAATGCATGAAAATTGTAACTCACACACATACAAACTGAAAATGAATCAAAGACAAAAAGTAAAAGCTAAAATTCTAAAGCTTATAGAAAAAAAAACAAAGAGAACTCTTTGAAAGCTTTGGTTAGCAAAGAATTCTTAGATATAACACCAAAAGCACAACCAATAAAATGACAAACTGATAAACTGTACTTCATCAACACTGAAAATTTATGCAGTTCAAAAGAAAAGATGAAGTTAAAAAATGAAAAATGCCAGGTACAGTTGCACATGCCTGTAGTCCCAGCTACTAGGTACTAGGGAGGCTGGGGTGGGAAGATCACTAGAGAGAGAGAGGAATGGGAAAGAAGAGAGGGAGTGAGGGGAGGGGCAGGGTTGGAAGGGATGGGAGGAAGGAGAAGGAAGGGAGGGGTGGAAAGAGGAGGGGTGGGAAGGGGAGGTGTGGGAGGGAGGGGAAAAGAGAAGGGAGGCAGGGGAGGAAAGGGGAGGGAGGGAGAAAGGAAGGAAGGTAAGGAGGGAACGGAAGGCAGACAGACAAGACAAGCCTCAGATAAGGAGAAAATATTTGTAAATTATGTATCAATCTGATAAAAGACTAACATCCAGAATATATTTTCTTTTCTTTTTTTTTTTTTTTTTTTTTTTGAGACGGAGTCTCGCTCTGTGGCCCAGGCTGGAGTGCAGTGGCCGGATCTCAGCTCACTACAAGCTCCGCCTCCCGGGTTTACGCCATTCTCCTGCCTCAGCCTCCCAAGTAGCTGGGACTACAGGCGCCTGCCACCTCGCCCGGCTAGTTTTTTTTTGTATTTTTTAGTAGAGACAGGGTTTCTCCGTGTTAGCCAGGATGGTCTCGATCTCCTGACCTCGTGATCCACCCATCTCGGCCTCCCAAAGTGCTGGGATTACAGGCTTGAGCCACCGCGCCCGGCCCAGAATATATTTTCTTAAAAAGCTTTAATGTAGCCAGGCGTGGTGGTGCATGCCTAATATCCCAGCTACTCAGGAGGCTAAGATAGGAGGATCCCCTGAGCCCAGGGAGGTTGAGGCTGCAGTGATCCATGATTGCACCACTGCATTCCAACCTGGGCAACAGAGTGAGACCCTGTCTCAAAAAAATAAATAAATAAAAATAAAACTCTAATAACAACGCAAATGACCCTAATTTTAAATAGGCAAAACATTTACTTTTTATTTTTTATCTTTTATCTTTTGTAGATCGGTGTCTCACTATGTTGCCCAGACTCGTTGAGAACTCCTGGCAATCCTCAACCTCAACTCTAGCAATCCTCCTGCCTCAGCCTTCCAAAGTGCTGGGATTACAGACATGAGCCACCACGCCCAGCAGCAAAACATTTAAATAGACATTTCACCAAAGAAATATGGGAATAATTAATAAGCACGTAAACAGAACTCGGTCATTAGAGATGTGGAAATAAGTAATTCAAAATCTCAGCTGCTGGAATGCCAAATTATTTTGAGCCTTAAAGTCATGTGATTTATAGGGTTTAAGTCACATGACAAGTAGCTATAACCGAGGCAGCTGCAAACCTGTTTCTTTGATTATACTATCCTTTATCTTTACCTACAGTTTATAAAATGTTGCAAATGACTAAAAGATACCAAGGAAGACTCCTCTCCTCACTGTTGATCTTCATTATAGATTAACTTCCCTCTTACCCTTCTCACACAAAGAATTCATGACTATCACACTAAGAGAGAATGTTAAATACATTATTTTAAATTGGAAGGAAAATGAAAACCAGCTATAAAGAAAACAAAACAAGCCATGGGAGGGAAAAATGCAAAATGTAACTAATCAAATTGCTATAACTCATAAACCAGCCTTGTATAGAAAATGCTATACTCTACCAAACTTTGTTTTCTGCCTATATAAGCAAAAACTTACTTCAGAGCACTGACTCCATTTCTCTGGAGTCTCCTGGACAGCCATTCCCAGCTTTTCACTTGAATAAACTCTTCTTATTTTGAGACAGAGTCTCACTCTGTCGGCCCAGAGTGGAGTACAGTGGCACAATATCGGCTCACTGCAACCTCCGTCTCCCGGGTTCAAGTGATTCTCCTGCCTCAGCCTCCCAAGTAGTTGGGATTACAGGTGCCTGCCACTACGCCCAGCTAATTTTTTGTATTTTTAGTAGAGACAGGGTTTCACCATGTTGGCCAGGCTGGTCTCAAACTCCTGACCTTGTTATTCACCCGCCTTCGCCTCCCAAAGAGCTGGAATTACAGGTGTTAGGCACCACACCCGGCCTAAATAAACTCTTTAAAGTGGATTTTTGATTATTTCAGGCTGCTAAAGAAATGCAAATAAAAACTATAATGATACAGCTACTATGTAACCCACAAAAATTAAAAATAAAAAATTATTTTAAAACTATGAGGTACTACTGCACATCTATTAGAATTATTGGTTTGTGTGTATAGATAGTATGTATGTGTATTTTCCTACCTCCAAATGGTATTAACCAATTAATAAGAGCTCTATACTAAATGGCTCAAAGAAAAATAAATGCAGCCGGGCACAATGGCTCACACCTGTAATCCTAGCACTTTGGGAGGCTGAAGTGGGCGGATTGCCTGAGCTCAGGACTTCGAGACCAGCCTGGGGAAGGTGGTGAAACTCCGCCTCTACTGAAATACAAAAGGAATTATCTGGCGTAGCAGTGTACGCCTGCAGTCCCAGCTACTCGTGAGGCTGAGGCAGGAGTATCGCTTGAACCTGGGAGGTGGAGGTTGCAGTGAGCCGAGATTAGAGCAAGACTCAGTCTCTAAAAAAAAAAAAAAAGAAAAGAAAAAGAAATGCTTACATAAATTAAATAATCCTAAAACTCTCTCAGAAACATAAAAACTAGGCTGGGTATGGTGGCTCACACCTGTAATCCCAGCACGTTGGGAGGCCGAGGCTGGCGGATCACCTGAGGTCAGGAGTTCGAGATCAGCCTAGTCCACATGGTGAAACCCTGTCTCCACCAAAAATACAAAAATTAGCTGGGCATGGTGGCACGCCCCTATAATCCCAGCTACTCAGGAGGCTGAAGCAGGAGAATTACTTAAACTCAGGAGGTTTCAGTGAGCTGAGATCATGCCACTGCACTCCAGCCTAGGCAACACAGCAAGACTCCATCTCAAAAAAGAGAAACTAACCCCAGTGTTTTGCAAGTGTTGGCAAGGATCTCAAATAACTGAAACTTTTATGAACTATTGCTAGGAACGCAAAATGGTGCAGTTATCACCATCGCTCCTGCAGTTTATCAGTTTCTTTAAAAGTTGAACATACACTTTCCATATGTTCAACTGTTTCACTCCTAGGTATTTACCTAAGAAAAACGAAAGCACACAGGGGAACTGAAGTTATCACTTAAATCAATCTCTCCAAAGGCTAGGTAGAGTTTTTATGGAAAATTTGGTGGGCAGGGGGCTAGAGAATGAGTGCTGCTCACTGGTTAGGGATGAAATCATAGATTTATGGAAAATGTTCCTTGTGGGCTGAGTCTGCCTCTGGGTGGGGCCACAAGACCAGCTGAGTTAAGAGTCATGGTTATGGGTGGGAGTCAGTCGGTAGCCAGAAAGTTTGAAAAAATCTCAAAAGACCAATCTTAGGTTCTACATTAGTGATGTTATCTACAGGAGCACTTGGGAAAGTTACAAATCCTGTTGCCTCTGGCCACAGGACTCCTGAGCAGTAAAGGATTATAAAAATTATGCCTATATTTTTGCAGAATTGAGACCCCTCCCATAATCCTAATCTTGTGTCCTTTCATTAGTCTGACAAAAGTGGCTTTTGGTCCCTGAGCAAGGAAGGGGTTAGTTTTAGGAAAGGAATATTATCCTTGCTTTCAAGTTAAACTATAAACTAAATTCTTCCCATGGTTAGCTTGGCCTATACCCAGGAATGAGCAAAGACAGCTTTGAGGTTAGAACCAAGACAGAGTCAGCCATGTCAAACTTCTTTTACTGTCACAATTTTGCCACGGCAGTTTCACAAAGACATACACAAATAGTCATATAAGCCTTATTATATCATACAATGGACTAATGCTCAGCAATAAAAAGGAATGAACTATTGATAGAAGAAACATGAATGAATATCAAGAATAATTATGCTGAGTGAAGGTAGCTAGACCAAAAAAGAGTATTGTACAATTCCATTTATATAAAACTGTAGAATAAGTAAACAAATCTACAGTGACAAAAAGATCACTGGTTTCCTGACAGGAATGGTTTCAGGAGAATCAGAAGGAGAAATTTTTAAAGGGACACTGGAGAAATTTCCAGTAGTGATAGACATGTTTGCTATCATGTTGATAGTTTTGTGGGTACAGTCATATGTCCCTTTATCAAATTATATGCTTTAAATATGTATAGTTTACTGTATCCCCATTATACGGCAATAAAGCTGTTAAAATAATGAAAGTTCCAGGTAAGAGTTTTAATATATTTTAGAAAGATTTCAATATTAGGGGACCTATTTAGATCCACAGAGTTGGAATAAAGATTATTTTAAAATAGTAATTTGGGGCCGGGCGCGGTGGCTCAAGCCTGTAATCCCAGCACTTTGGGAGGCCGAGACGGGTGGATCATGAGGTCAGGAGATCGAGACCATCCTGGCGAACACGGTGAAACCCCGTCTCTACTAAAAATTACAAAAAACTAGCCGGGCGAGGTGGCGGGCGCCTGTAGTCCCAGCTACTTGGGAGGCTGAGGCAGGAGAACGGCGTAAACCCGGGAGGCGGAGTTTGCAGTGAGCTGAGACCCGGCCACTGCACTCCAGCCTGGGCAACAGAGCGAGACTCCATCTCAAAAAAAAAAAAATAAATGAAATAAAATAAAATAAAATAAAAGTAATTTGAACTGAAGATGCAGTTTTTTTTTTTTTTTTTTTTTTTTTTTGAAACAGAGTCTTGTTCTGTCACCCAGGCTAGAGTGCTATGGCGCAATGTCAGCTCACTGCAATCTCCATCTCACAGGTTCAAGTGATTCTTGTACCTCAGCATCCCAAGTAGCTAGGACTACAGGCATGCGCCACCATGCCTAATTTTTGTATTTTTAGTAGAGACAAAGTTTTGCCACATTTGCCAGGCTGGTCTTGAACTCCTGGCCTCAATCTATCTACCCCCCTCCACCTCCCGAAGTGCTGGGATTACAGGGGTAAGCCACTGTGCCCAGCCGCAGAAAGAAATACTACCTGAACTTCCCTTATCCAACTTCCCTCTGGAAAACCCAGTTGTCATTAACCCTGTCTCCATGGGAGTTTCCTGGAATTCAGCTGCCATAGAGACAGTCTGCCCGTTGCCACTGGCAGCAAAAAGGCCAACAGAACCATCTACACCTTCCGATTGAAGCCCTAAATCCCTCTCCTCCATTTTAAGTTGGTAAACAGTAGTTCCTCCTTATCTGCAGTTTTGCTTTCCCTGATTTCAGTTTCCTATGGTCAGTGAAGAACTGAAAATATTAATTGGAAAATTCCAGAAAGAATTCATAAGTTTTAAATTGTGTGCCAATCTGAGTAGTGTGATGAAGTCTTGCACCCTCCCACTCCTTCCTGACCTGGACATGAATCCTCCCTTTGTTCTGGGTACCCATGCTGTATATGCTACACAAGGTCACTTAGTAGTCTTCTCAGTTATCAGGTCAATTATTTCAGTGTCACAGTGCCTGTGTTAAAGTAATCTTTGTTTTACTTAGTAATGTTCCCAAAGCACAAGAATAGTGATGCTGGCAACTTGGATATGCCAAAGAGAAGTCATAAAGTGCTTCCTTTAAGTGAAAAAGTGACCTTAGCGTTCCTTGGCCAGGGTTCAGTACTACCAGTGGTTTTGGTCATCCACTGGGCTCTTGGAACATAGAGGAATCCCCTATTAATCCCTAGGGGATTAGGGGGAACTACTGTATAAACCTTTTATCTGACTATTGAGTGAATTACTCATCACTGAGCACTCCCATGACACACATAAATAAGTCTGTCTTTTCTCCTATCAACCTGCCTATTATCAGATAAGGTGCAGGTCCCCAACAACTAAACCCAAATTGGAGGAGGGAAAGTTTTCCTCCCAACAGATTTGTCAGTGAGGTTGGGATGGTTGGGATTCTCTGCTTGTTCTGAAAACTGCAACTGACATCCCAGGACCTATGACCCAGCCAGTGAAAATAAACATTTTACCTGTCAGACCCTAGATCTTGGGGTCCAGCTGAGCAAGGATGTTAAGAGGTTCTGCTTTCCTTTTCTAAAAGGGATTTTCCAAAATTTAGATTTACACAATAAAACACTTTAGGAACTAGTTCTTTAGGTACTGTCACACTTGGTTCAAGTACTGTTTGGACGAATGGAGGCAAGATGGTGCACTTCCGGGTTCTTCATTCCCTCCCCCCCCCAACTTTTCCCGCCCAGAAAATGCAGCCGGCGCCCAGGGAGGGTGCAGACCAACTGGGCATGCGCCAGGTGACGTCAATCCGAAGAGACCAAGATTTACCTGGTCGCACCTGCGGAAGGCCCCTGACACGCCCATGCCCCACCTATTGCCCTCCCACTCCTAGAAAAGCCGCTCTCCGCCATTGAGCCACGCGGACTTCCCAGCTTCCCACTGCTGTCGGGATGTCGGAACTCCGTCGGAACTCCGTCGGAGAGCTTGGGGGAGGGGAACTCTGCCCGCCTTCTTTGCCGGAGGCCGACAGACTTCTTCTCCACACCTTAGGTTACTAAAATAAACTTGCAGTTTTGCGCCTGACCTTTGCCTACTTGCTGGTTCTTTTGTGCTCGCTCTGGTGGTCTTAGAAAAACAAGACAAGTACTCTTATAATAGATCCTTTCCTTCTCAGGGATAGCGACAGTGTCCTGTTTGTTTGTTTGTGTCCTGAGACCTTGGCTTGGATCCAGTGACTGCATTCTGTTATTGGCTTTCTACCTGTCAGTGGGTCTATGTCTGCAGGCAGGCAGCCAGTGGCCTGGGGGCCTGAGATACTTTCCGATGGACCATGCCAGCTCTCAAGGGAGTCTGTCTAAATAAAAGATCTCAGTCCATAAGGGCCTGCATCATCTCTTTCCTTGCTGCCTCGCTAGTACTAAGAAATCCCATTTCAGCATCACCTACCCAGTGTCAAAAGTATCTCACTTTTGTTGGAGACCACAGACACAGGTTTTCACAAACACCATTCCTTTTTTTTTCTTTTAACTGAATCTGCCTTGATCTGGAATTGACAAACACTATTCTTATTTCCTGCAGCGAAAAAGATTTTTACTTCTTCTCTCTTTGGATATCTTTGGGAATGACTTTGGATCAGGGGCTCCATCTTCTGCACACTTTTTGGGAACACCTATTGCATCCATGGGTAAGCCATAAAAAGGCTTATAATTCCAGTCACATTCTGAATGACTGTGCTCTCTGAAGCTGGGTTAGAATCTAAGCCTTCTTTTTTTGGAAGGAACTCATTGGGCTGGAACTCTTCTTTCCAGTTTTGGTTTTGAGCCTCTCTATACTCGTCTCAGGCTAGTTCTCCCTGGGCTCTTTGTTTTAAGGCTTCTCTGTTCTCTATACTTTATCCTGCTCTTCTCAAGGGAACTTCTCAGTCAACTGAAACCCCCTTCCTTGTCAAAAGCCTGCTGACTATATGCTCTGCCACTGCAGCCCTAGCTCTTTCCCTTCCTTTCTTGTTGGCATAACTTTACTAAGCATAATTTAGGAACTTCAATGGCTCCATTTTTAAAATTCTGCTTTAAGAGACAGGGTCTCGCTATGCTGCCTAGGCTGGTCTCGAACTTCTGGGTTTGGACTCAAATGATCCTCCTGCCTCCACATCCTGAGTAACTTATTTTATTTATTTATTTATTTTAACTTATTTTATTTTATTTATTTATTTATAGTAACTTTATTTATTGGGCTTACTCATAAAATAAGTTAATATATTTATTAGATGTTTAAGATCATAAATGTACAGATGATTTTAATCAAACTGAATCTGTTCTGACAAACTATTTCAACAATAATTGTGTTTCATAAGTCTTAAAAGTAGAAATAAGATGGGCCCTGGTGCATGCCTATAAGCCCAGCTACCTCAGGAGGCTGAGGCGGGAGGAATGCCTGAGCCCAAGAATTTTGAGAACAGCCTGGGCAACATGCAGCACCCCATCTCCAAAAAAAAAAAAGTACAAAAAAAATTTTTTTGTTTGTTTGCTGTTTTTTGAGACAAAGTCTCACTCTGTTGCCCATGCTGGAGTGCAGTGGCACCATCTTGGCTCATTGCGACCTCTGCCTCCTGCGTTCAAGCAATTCTACTGCCTCAGCCTCCTTAGTAGCTGGGATTACAAGCGCCCGCCACCACACCCGGCTAATTTTTGTATTTTTAGTAGAGAGGGGGTTTCACCATGTTGGCCAGGGTGGTCTCAAACTCCTGACGCTCAGGCGATCTGCCCACCTTGGCCTCCAAAAGTGCTGGGATTACAGGTGTGAGCCACCGCACCCGGCCTAAAAGTACAAATTTTTTAAAAGAAAAAATTATTTGCTCAAAGGTTGTTTAAAAAATAAAAATAAATAAAAGTCTTTCCAAAATCTGTTCGGTAATTTGAAACCTTAATACTAAGTGACAGGTATTCACTGAGTATATAGATTGTTCTAAGTAAAATAAAATGCTGAAACAGTTGAGAGACAGGACTAGCTGGATTTCCTAGGCTAAGAATCCCTAAGCCTAGCTGGGAAGGTGACCGCATCCACCTTTAAACACCGGGCTTATGACTTAGCTAACACCTGACCAATCAGGTAGGAAAGAGAGCTCACTAAAATGCTAATTAGGCAAAAACAGGAGGTAAAGAAATAACCAATCATCTATTGCCTGAGAGCACAGCAGGAGGGACGATGATGAGGATATAAACCCAGACATTCCAACCGGCTATCCTGTTTGGGTCCCCTACCTTTGTATGGGAGCTCTGTTTTCACTGTATTAAATCTTAAAACTGCATGCTCTCCTGGTTGAGCTGAGCTTTTGCTCACAGTTCACCACTGCTGTTTGCCGCTGGCACAGACCCACCGCTGACTTCCAGCCCTCTGGATTGGGCAGGGTGTCCCCTGTGCTTCTGATCAAGGGAGGCGCCCACTGCCACTCCCCATCAGGCTAAAGGTTTGCCATTGTTCCTGCACTGCTAAGTGCCTGGGTTCATGCTAATCGAGCTGAATACTAGTCAGTAGGTTCCACGGTTCCCTTCTGTGACCCACGGCTTCTAATAGAGCTATAACACTCACCGCATGGCCCAAAATTCCATTCTTTGGAATCCGTGAGACCAAGAACCCCAGGTCAGAGAACATGAAGCTTGCCACCATCTTGAAAGCGGCCTGCCGCCATTGTGGAAGTGGCCCCCCACCATCTTGGGAGCTCTGGGAGCAAGGACCCCCAGCAACACAGTTACTAAACATGTTTAAATTATACATGCTTTTAGCTACTTATTTTTATAGAGAAACTAAAGATATTTGGGCCTCTTAGTAAACATCTACTTTTGACCACATTGAGAAGTTTTATTATGAAAAAGTTTATATTTCTAGAACATGTGAAATGCTATATTCATAAAATTTACTAATCTGCTAAAAAAAAGCTAGTATACGACAGACAATTCATGACTGTCTACTGCCTAGATTGCCCTGTAAAATAAAGATTGTTAAAAATAATGTATATATGTAAACAAAACTACTAGAAGCAGTAACAGTGAAGGAAAACAACTCTATTAAAAGTATCCAAGGAATGCAAAATAAGTTTTTGTAGTTGTTTAAGAGGTGTTGAAAGGTTGTTCCAGAATGTGAAACAGGAAAGGACAAAAACCTGAAGGAATATATGAAGTTGTAAAGGAAATGTGGAACAAAAAAACGAGAAAAAAAACCATATTTTATATGGTCGAGCTGGCTATGACTGAATGGATTTATGAGGTTTTAAAATTAAAGCTTTAGGCCGGGCGCGGTGGCTCAAGCCTGTAATCCCAGCACTTTGGGAGGCCGAGACGGGCGGATCACGAGGTCAGGAGATCGAGACCATCCTGGCTAACACGGTGAAACCCCGTCTCTACTAAAAATACAAAAACTAGCCGGGCGAGGTGGCGGGCGCCTGTAGTCCTAGCTACCTGGGAGGCTGAGGCAGGAGAATGGCGTAAACCCGGGAGGCGGAGCTTGCAGTGAGCTGAGATCCGGCCACTGCACTCCAGTCCGGGCGACAGAGCCAGACTCCGCCTCAAAAAAAAAAAAAAAAAAAAAAAAAAAAAAAATAAAGCTTTAATATCAATAGTGTATTGATGTAAAACTAGAGTTCAATTTTCTCTCTCAAGGGACTAAATTTCTTGGACTACTAGTCTGCTCTTTATGAGAGATTGTGTAAAAGATTTTTCTTTACTTTTTAAGTAATCTGCCTAGGAAACAAAGATTCTGTGTCTTATTGGAATAATTTCCAGTGCTTTATCATATCCCTATTTAAGAGAACCAAGTCTTTTAAAAATGTGACCTGGGACCCTATTTAATCAAACGTTCGAACCTTTTGATATTTTGCCTTCTCAAAATCAAATCCTAAATAAAATCTTGATATCAAACTTTAGATTTTTCCAAAGGGCCCCTGGAAAATCTCAGAGGGTTTGTTTTTTCATCTTTTAAAAAGAGATGTTAAAAATAACTAGGTTTTCCTGAACTTATCTCTGATTAATTTTTTTAATTAGGTTTATTTGATATGTAAAATTGCATGGGAAACACTGTAGAAGTGATGCTTAACCTTCTCTAAGTTATATCTGTGTAAACCAAAAATAAAATTCAGAGGCTCCTACAACCATCTGACTGCACTCCTTCCTTGGTCAAGGCACTCTAAAATTTAACCAGAAAGACTGGTTCAGGCCATGAAGGGAAGTGGGGGTAGGACATGCCTCATCACACCCTTCCAGCAGCAACATTAATGCAGACCTTAAGTCTGATAAGAAACATTTACAATCTTCATTTGCAGGATAAAACCTTGGTCTCCACAACCCCTTATCTTAACCCAGACATTCCTTTCTACTGACAGTCAACCAACTGGCAATGAGAATGTGTTTAAATCTGCCTATGACCTGGAAGCCCCCACTTTGAGTTGTCTGACCCTTCCACATCAAACCAATGTAAATCTTACATATATTGATTTATGTACTATGTCTCTCTAAATTGTACGAAAGCAAGCTGTACCCTCACCACCCTGGGAACATATCATCAGGACCTCCTGAGGCTATGTCGTGGCTGCATCCTTAACCCCGGTAAAATAAACTTTCTAAATTCACTGAAACCTGTCTCAGATATTTTGGGTTCACATTTGGCAACCTGAAAGGGCTTCTGAGTGGAAGTGCCCCTGACCTTTGACAAATCGCCTGTATGTGCTTGGTACCAGCTTGAGCTATCTTTACTGCTCAAAGCAAGAGGATAATTGGCTGAGGCCTGGGAGGCCCCACGCCAGAGAATCCCTGATCTCCCAAAATTTGGTCAAGATCTAAAGTTTATTTTGTTATACAACTCCTTTTTCTGAAATTTTACTTGCTCCAACAAGGAAGGCAAGTTTTCCTGCTTCCATAATGATGGAAGGCAGCTGTAAGGCCTCTGAGCCCAAGCCAAACCATTGCATACCCTGTGACTTGCAGGTATATGCCCAGATGGCCTGAAGTAACTGAAGAATCACAAAAGAAGTGCAAATGCCCTGCCTCGCCTTAACCGATGACATTCCAACACAAAAGAAGTGAAAATGGCCGGTCCTTGCCTTAAGCGATATTATCATCTGGTGAAATTCCTCTTCCTGGCTCATCCTGGCTCAAAAAGCTTCCCCACTGAGCACCTTGTAACCCACACTCCTGCCCGCCAGAGAACCCCCCTTTGGCTGTAATTTTCCTTTACCTACCCAAATCCTATAAAACGGCCCCACACTTATCTCCCTTTGCTGACCCTCTTTTCGGACTCAGCCCATCTGCACCCAGGTGAAATAAACAGCCATGGTGCTCACACAAAGCCTGTTTGGTGGTCTCTTCACACGGACGCGCATGACAGCGGCTAACTCCTTTCTGGAGCTTGAGTTTTTTCCTGCTTCTGGGATAGTAGAGAGCAGTCTTCCACCTGAGACCCATTCCTAGGTAAGTAGCTGAATTGGGCTTTCATTTGGCTAAAGTTACAATTAACAATCAGCTAGTCTTAATTTCGCCTTACCATTAGAGCACTCAGTAATCATATTGTTGGGTTTTTGTTGTTCTGGTCTTTCTCCCATAGGGTTTGACCAGCTCCACCTCTAACCAACTTGGCCAAATCTGAATGAGAATTCCAAATTATGGGGAACAAGACATCTGAATTGGCTAAAACTCCTTGCAGCAGCAAAAAGGAAAAACAAAACAAAACCATGCACATGGTTTCTGTCTTTGCTTCCTGTCTTTTCTTCCACCTTACTCCACCTTCCCCTTTCCCTTCCCCATCTTTGCTACCAAAAAAAAAATCTAGAGAAGCCTTCTAATAACCCGAACCCCTTAAAAAAGTCAGAACAAAAGCACCACTTGCTGCTTTTTGGGATGTCCTGTTTTCTTTATCGGTCTACAGTTCTGCTTTCCTGTATTGCACTACCTGATTCTTTGACTTTTGGAGATACCAGAAATTACCTTGTACCATGAGAGGATTTGGCTTTGGCATGTGTAATGGCAGATGAGAGCTACAAAGTTAAGAGTGGCTGAAGACAGTTTACAGGAAGTGGTCTTAGCTGGTTTAGCTAAGCTCCCAGGAAGTTGTCGTCTAGGATCCTAATTCTAGTTCAGAGGTGCACTCCTACTATTATTATTATTGTTATTGTTGTTATTATTTTGAGACAGAGTCTTGCTCTGTTACCCAGCCTGGAGTCCTCTGGCACCATTATGGCTCACTGCAGCCTGAACTTCCCAGGCTCCAGAGATCCTCCTCTTCAGCCTCCAGAGTAGTTGGGACTACAGATGTGTACCACCATACCCAGCTAATTTTTGTACTTTTTGTAGAGACAGGGTCTTGCTATGTTGGCCAGGCTGGTCTTGAACTCCTGAGCTCAAGTGATCCACCTGCCTTGGCCTCCCAAATTGCTAGGATTACAGGCATAAGCCACCACACCTGCCCCAGGGGTGCATTCTAAAGAGTCTTCTCATTGCCTTTCCTCCTGAAATTAATCTCGATTGGCTTGTGTGCACGTTTGTGTGAGGAACTGAACTGTCATTTTCATAGATGACAGACTGAGTTTCCTCAGCTCCAAAAAGAAAGGGCATTTTTCTCCTTCCAACCAAAAGGCACCCCTGGGTGACTGGGGACCAAGTGGAAGTGTCTGCAGGGTTGATGCCCTACAACGTGCAGCAGCCCTACAGGGAACTCCCAAGAAAATTAGTTTAAAAAAATTCTTGTCCAGGACGTACATACAGGAGCTGGTCATTGCTTTTTTTTTTTTTTTTTTTTGAAACGGAGTCTTGCTGAGATGCCCAAGCTGGAGCGCAATGGCAGGATCTCGGCCCACTGCAAGCTCTGCCTCCCGAGTTAAAGCAATTCCTGTGTCCTAGCCTCCTGAGTAGCTGGGATTACAGGTGCATGCCACCATACCTGGCTAATTTTTGTATTTTTAGTAGAGACGGGGTTTCACCGTATTGGCCAGGTTGGTCTCGAACTGCTGACCTCAAGTGATCCACCTGCCTCGGACTCCCCGTTTGGGATTACAGGTGTCGGCCACTGCACCCAGCCTCATTCCTCACTTTGAGCCCTCCTAGTGGTGCTGGACGTCTAGAAAGAGAAACTGAGACACATAAAAGGGCAGAAATGACTCACTGGTGACATACTATGGAGTCCCACCCACAACCAGCACACTTTGACCCACTCCACTAAACCTTAAGGCACAGCTCAGTTCCTCCTTTTAAGAAAAAATGTGGGAAACAAATAATCTAGGAATGAAAAAACACAAGGAGAGTGGTCTCTCTCAGGCACCCTGTTTGGTTTTATGACCCCTCTACTTGAAAGTGGTTGTGTAATGGAATGGCATGCCACGTTTTCTAATACTGCAGCCGGTTACACATTAGAGGTCTGTTCTTATGCACATTTTAAACTGATGGGCAAATTACATCAAGAAAAATGCAGAGCCCGAAGGTCAATCTGCAATTATAAAGTTCCTAAATTCTCTATCTCTCTGCTTTCTTTTCAGCCTGCTTTAAGTCTGCTGTTACTTTTCTACTGAGATAAAATCCACTGTTTGCATCCAACCATCCTTTTTGCTATTGTTTGCAAACTGCTAAGTCTCTATTAATATCTCACGGCTACTGTTCTGAAGCATAAACTAGAGGAACTTTGTATGAGTGTATACATATGTGTTTAGGTGTATGTACACATACTTTGTTATGTGTGTTTGGCCACAAGGTACCAGATTGGCTTAAAGATAAAGAGTACTCATAAATTAACAGCCAGACACAGTGACTCCTGCCTATAATCCCAGCACTTTGGGAGGCCGAGGCAGGCAGATCACTTGAGGTCAGAAGTTCAAGACCAGTCTGGCCAACATGGTGAAACCCCACCTCTACTAAAAATACAAAAGTTAGCCGAGGGTGATGACGTATGCCTGTAATCCCAGCTACTTGGGAGGCTGAGGCACGAGAATCCACTGGGAGGTGGAGCTTGCAATGAGCCAAGATCACACCACTGCCCTTCAGCCTGGGCAACATAGTGAGACTTCATTAAAAAAAAAAAAAAGCCCAGGCACAGTGGCTAACCCCTGTAATCCCAGCACTTTGGGAGGCTGAAGCAGGCAGATCACGAGTGCCACTGCACTCCAGCCTGGGTGACAGAGAAAGACTCTGTCTCAAAAATAAACAAACAAACAGCCAGGCACAGTGGCTCATGCCTGTAATCCCAGCACTTTGGGAGGCCGAGGTGGGTGGATCCCCTGAGGTCAGGAGTTCGAGACCAGCCTGGACAACATGGTGAAACCCCATTTCTACTAAAAATGCAAAAATTAGCTGGGCATGGTGGCGCATGCCTGTAATCCCAGCTACTCGGGAGGCTGAGGCCAACTGCTTGAACCTGGGAGACAGAGGTTGCAGTGAGCCGAGATTATGCCACTGCACTCCAGCCTGGGTGACAGAGCAAGACTGTCTCAAAAATAAATAAACAAACACACACAAGGATGTGTTTTTTGCTAAAGAAAATGTAAGTTTTTCCCTAGTTAAGAGACTAGTTAAGAGACTATTTAAGCGTCACTTTAAAATAAAGGAAAAATTGTACAAATAAAACTAAATGGATAAAAAGAAAAAGTATGCCAGGGCAAATAAAGTTACCTCTGAGGCCTGTGGTTACCAAGAAGATAGTCAATATTGGGGAAGGGCAAAACCAAGTAACTATTAAAACCAGAGGGTATAATGTAAAGGAACTGTTCTGTTTCATAGATTGGTATCATCAGCTTCTGAAGAAACTTTTATAATAATGGACTGTAAAAATGACCATTTTAAGGACAAAATCCTTAATTTTAAATGCTACAGAATGAAAAAGCTTGTTTGGGTTAATGCAGGACCTACAGCTCACTATTAAACAATCACTGATGAATGTATGTGATCCAAATGCACAGGAAGTTATTCCTGAGAGAACAACCAGCCTAGTGGACCAAATAAATGCCACTGTAAGGTTTGCCCCGAGAAGGGGACTTCCTGCCTCTCCCTATAAAATACCAAGTGGAGCACCGCAGATGAAACAGTTGATATGCTTCATATGCAAGCCACATAGGACTGGCTTTATAATGACCGGGATATTCTCCTACCTATGACCTATGTCCATAACGCAGGTCATGGTAAATCTGGAGGTTAACAGGGCCCCTTTTACATGGGTACCGCTCCCATAGAATCATATGACTGCTTGAGAGGCCTTATCAAATTTGCTGTCCCTCATGGTCTTACATGTGCTTAATAAAACATTGGAGTAGGCCAGGCAAGGTGGCTTATGCCTATAATCCCAGCACTTTGGGAGGCTGAGGCAGGTGGATCACCTAAGGTCAGGAGCTCAAGACCAGCCTGGCCAACATGGAGAAACCCTGTCTCTACTAAAAATACAAAAATTAGCCAGGCATGGTGGCGAGTGCCTGTAATCCCAGCTACTCGAGAGGCTGAGGCAGGAGAATCGCTTGAACCCAGGAGTCAGAGGTTGCAATGAGTAGAGATCACGCCATCACACTCCAGCCTGGGTGAGACTCCATCTCAAAAAAAAAAAAAAAAATGGGGGTCATTAACAAAAAACAATGGGAAAGGAAAAAGGGAGTCAAAGAATTCACCCCAGAAAAGTGATAGAAATTTTTGGATGCTTATTCACTATTTGCCCTAGATTGGAAAATGTTTTTTAAAAAATCAGAAGGCAAAGGTTATCATGAGAAAGCTGACATTGTCTGGGGCAATGCTGAGGCAAATTAAGATAAAAATTTGACAAAAAGGCCTGAGTCCCTTGGCTCAACTCCCTGCTGGGAACCCAAATCCCCCTCTTTTTTTTTTTTTTTTTTTTTTTTAACCAGAAAAGGTAAAATGGTCTGGGGGTAGAAAAGTTCCTGGGACCAGAACATAAAAACATACAGGTTCACAGAATTAAGAAATCTGAGATGTTTAAATAGACTTTATGTAAGGTAGTTGTGACTCCTTTTACCTAAATGTCTTATGAAAATGGGTACTGTATGTGACTGGGGGATGTTTTCCCTATCTAGTACTATAAAACTGAAGGCAGGTAAATCTGCTCATTGACAAATATTAACTGAACTTACTAAATGGGAACTAGAAAGATTGCCGTAGCCCACAAAACATAGGGGAGAAGCTGGAGTACTAAACAGGACAAATCCTCCACTTTGTAGCCTTTTGCGGAGCATTTATTGGGACTTATGACAAAAAACTGTGAGTACTTCCCAATAACAACTGCTGGACTAGAGAATTTCTCCTTGAGGGACATTTACTGCCTTGTTATGGAATGTTGGCTGGAGCTACCCCTATGCTAATGGAAATAAAGGTGTTCAAAAGACTTCCACAATAAAATTAAAATGGTTTACACAGGCTCTTGCTACCTGGGAATACAAAAAGGAGATACTCATAAGCAAGGACCCTTTTTTTGTCCCTAGTACTGATTCTAGCTATCTGAGGAGCTGCTAGATTCTACAGTACCTGATAGCTCCCATGACCTGTTTGGCTTGTGAATGAATGGCAGTTCTGAGTTGAACAAACATCTTGTTTGGAAGGCTGCTGCTCTGGTTAAAGAACGGTCCCCAAAAAAATTTTTATAGTTATTTATAGTTTAGAGCATTTGGGTGAAATATGTTTTTGTAAGCAAATTTACCTCTCTCTCTGAGTTATCCAAAATTCAAATTGTGATTTTACGAAAATATAGTTATTTGCGTAAGTTCAGTAAGAGTCTTTTAGAACAAAAACAATTGGAGACACTGGTTATTTTACCAAGACTTTGACTAAAATAGTGTATTTTTAGGTAAAGTTCAGCAAAGTCAACTTGAAAGGAGCCTATATAGCCAATCAATTTTTTTTTTTTTTTTTTTTTTTTTGAGATGGAGTCTTCTCTGTCACCCAGACTGGAGTGCAGTGGCACAATCTCCACCTCCTGGGTTCACGTCATTCTCCTGCCTCAGCCTCCCGAGTAGCTGGGACCACAGGCACCCACCACCATGCCTAGCTAATTTTTTTTTTTTTTTTTTTTTTTTGTATTTTTAGTAGAGACGTGGTTTCACCATGTCAGCCAGGGTGGTCTTGATCTCCTGACCTTATGATCTGCCCTCCTCGGCCTCCCAAAGTGCTAGGATTACAGGCTTGAGCCACTGCGCCCAGCCAAGCCAATCAATTCTTGCTGCACTTTATGTGAATAATCAGGCAAAGTATAATAAGCCTAAAACTTAATTTACATACAAATTGATCTTACTATAATTTCTCTTTAATAGAAAAGGAAGTCTAGAGAGAGAAACTATTTCAAAGGAAAAGTATAATACTTGACACTAACTTTTGTTTTTTTGAGTGTGAACTGAATTATGAATTATTTCTTGGAACAATAATCCTCTAGAGAGTACCAGATTATAATTTTTCTTCATATCTTTCGTTGGTACCCTAATGAAAGAGGTTCCCTTTTCTGTTCTGACATACAAATACTGTTTTGATTGTCACAATATTAATGTTATTTATTTCTCGTTACTTAAAAGGAAACCAAAATTATGGTATTCTCAAAACCAGAGATGCCAGCCTCTCTCATTTGGCATCCTGTTAACCAGTGGAAGAGATCCAAGTTACCGGCGGCAAATCTGTACAGGTCCACAGCAACTTGAGTCCTTGCTTCTTCACAAGAAAGAATCTGACTGAGGGGCATAAAGCAGAAAAACAGACCAAGGCAAGTTCCAGAGCAGGAATGGAAGTTTATTTGAAAAGGTCTTAGAACAGGAAAGCAAATGTGCTTGGAAGAGGCCCAAGTGGGCACATGAAGGTTAAAGAGAAAAGGTCAAGTGCCCTGTTCAACCGTGATCCTAGGAATTTTAAAAGCTCGCCTCTTTCCCATGTTTCTTCCTTTAGAGCGGGCTTTCCACTTGTCCAGTGCTTTCCTTATCCTTTGGAACTGAACACACGCAATGTATTTAGGGAGTTATAAACACACCCATCTGAGGCTTCCTTCCCTTTTCCGGTGAAGTGTGCCCCTCAGAAGATCATACCTCACCAATTTTTTTTTTCTTTGTCTCAACATGCATGCCCAGGAAGTTGGTCCTCCGTGGGGCCTGCATTCAATTAACATTTTGATGATGTTAACAGGTGTGGACCATCAGGAAATGGCCTCTCCCTGGTGCTGCCGAATTATCATTTTTAGACAGGCAATGCAATAATTGCTGAACCACCTACTTGACATTCTAGTTGGTAGAGGAGAGCTCTCTCTGCTGCCCAGCTCATGCCTAGTAACTACCTGTAACAATCCCACTGGGCCCAATCTGTTTTTCACTGCAAATGCCTTACTACTAAGACTATATAAGCACCCTCCCTCTAGGCCCAGGGACTGTTACATGAGAGTGTAAGGGCAAGTTTTGAGGGATACAATTAGGTCAAGGTCAGACCCTCCAAATCAAGGATGTGTACAAAGATGCCTGAACAGCTGGTAAAAGAAGAAAATAATTACTGACAGGATAATGATACCTTATGACAAAGCCTCCTGGGTATGAGTTGTACAGATATACATATTTTTTTAAACTTTTTCAGAACAACGCTTATGTTTTGTATAGCTAATTGCTTAAGTCTGTAACTAAAACCAAGATTACATACTAAAACTAAAAACAAGATTGAGCTATGGCTCAATGCATAGTATAGCATACTATGGCTCAATGCATAGTATAAGTCGGTTTTGTAACCTCACCTTTGGCTTTTTGTTTGTTGACCTTCTACTTAAAAAACAAAATTGGCCAGGCACCGTGGCTCACGCCTGTAATCCCAGCACTTTGGGAGGCCGAGGCGGGCAGATCACGAGGTCAGGAGATCGAGACCATCCTGGCTAACACGGTGAAACCCCTGTCTCTACTAAAAATACAAAAAATTTAGCCGGGCATAGTGGCGGGCGCCTGTAGTCCCAGCTACTGGGAGGCTGAGGCAGGAGAATGGCGTGAACCCGGGAGGCGGAGCTTGCAGTGAGCCGAGATCGCGCCACCGCACTCCAGCCTGGGCGACAAAGCGAGACTCTGTCTCAAAAAAAAAAAAAAAAAATTAATAATTTTAAAGGGTAATGAATGTCTGTCCATGTCTATTCCTATCTGGCTTAGAATAATTAATTGGCCATAAGTCTTGTTTACTCTAAGTTTCTTGGTCATAGGGAGTCCCACTGAAGGACAGGATAGACCAGGGGCAGGCAGCCATGCCATCCCAGCAACACTGGGACAAAATTAAAATCTGGTAGCCACTGATGTTGCCTCTGCCAAATCTTGGTCAAAAGGGGGAAAATTTAAAGGCTCTCACAACCATTTGAATGCACTCCCTCATTGGCCGGGGCACTCTAAAATTTAACCAGAAAGACTGGTTCAGGCCATGAAGGGGAAGTGGGGGTAATTATCATACCCCTCCAGCACTAACATTAATGCAGACTATAAGTCTGAAAAGAAACATTTAAAATCTATTTTCTAAAAAGTCTGCTACCGGGAGGCTTCCTTCATCTGCAGGATGAAATCTTGGTGTCTACAACCCCTTATGTCAACCCAGACATTCCTTTCTTTGACAATAAATCTTTCAACCAATTGCCAATCTGAGTGTGTTTAAATCTACGTATGACCTGGAAGCCCCCACTTCAAGCTGTCCCACCCTTCCAGATGAAACCAATGTAAATCTTACATGTATTGACTGCTATGTCTCCCTAAATTGTATAAAAGCAAGCTACACCCAGACTACCCTGGGCATATGTCATCAGAACCTCCTGAGATTATATCATAGGCGGGTCCTTAACCCTGGCAAAATAAACTTTCCAAATTGACCAAGACCCATCTCATATTTTGGGTTCATATCTGTATGAGAAAATGTTATTAATATAAGTACTCCAAACACTGTATGGAAGGCCAGGTGTGGTGGCTCACACCTAAAACCCCAGCACTTTGGGAGCCAAGGCGGGAGGATGGCGGGAGCCAAGGTAGGAGGATTGCTTGAGCCCAGGAGTTCAAGACCATCCTGGAAAATAAGGCAAGACCCTGTCTCCTTTTTAAAACAACTACACGAAGTTTCTAGAAATTTGCCAATGCACTCACTGTCCATAATATATTCTGACATAATCTTATCAATCATAATTCCAGTTTTTATCTTAAAATGTTGTATGGCACAGAAACAACCAAATTTCTTTGTCAACTCCATTATTTTGATAATGAACTCTAATAAAATCTTTAACCATGGCCATTGTAGGTCTTCTGTCATTCACATATAATTACTCTTATATTCAAATGCTTCCCTGAAAGCTCACAATCAGCTACAAGCCAGAATGCTTCATAATCAACATAAGTGACTGCCTCAGAGACCCATGGAAAGAATTATACAGGTACTTTGGGGTATAGATTTCTCATCGCATTGCTTACATAACTTTGAAATCATACCACTGGACTGAGTAGGAATTTCCAGAACCCTACTAGAGAAGCTAATAGGTGCATCCAAACTGATAACCCTCATCTGTAACATGGGAATTAAAATTAAAATTAAAATTAAAAAAAAAAAAAACTGGGCTGGGCTGGGCATGGTGTCTCAATACTTTGGGAGGCCAAGGTCAGCGAATCCCCCTAAGCTCAGGAGTTTGAGACCAGCCTGGGCAACATGGTGAAACCCCATCTCTACTAAAATACAAAAAATTAGCCATGCATGGTGGCACGCACCTGTAATCCCAGCTACTTAGGCTGAGGTGGGAGAATCACTTGAACCCTGGAGGAGGAAGTTGCAGTAAGCTGAGATAACTCCACTGCACTCCAGCCTGGGCAACAGAGTGAGACTCTGTCTCAAAAAAACAAACAAACAAAAACAAAACGATAACCTAAGATCAAGTATATGTTCAATTATCATTCTTGCTGCACTTATATAAATAATTAGACCAAATTTAATAAGATTAGACTTGTTTTGTAAACAAGAGTAGTCTTTTATCTTTGATCAAACTGAGGATGACTGTACAGAGAAATTTTACGTTTTTTTTTTTTTTTTTTGAAACAGAGTCTTGTTCTGTCACCCAGGCTGGAGTGCAGCAGTGTGATCTCGGTCGGCTCACTGCAACCTCCACCTCCCAGGTTCAAGCAATTCTCTTGCCTCAGCCTCCTGAGTAGCTAGGATTACAGGCACCTGCCATCATGCCCAGCTAATTTTTGTATTTTTGTAGAGAGGGGGTTTCGCCATGTTGGCCAGGCTGGTCTTTAACTCCTAACCTCAAGTGATCCACCTGCCTCAGCTTCCCAGAGTGCTGGGATTATAGGCATTAGCCACCACATCAGGCCAGAAATTTTACATTTCAATAGAAAACTACAACCAGTCTGGGTTATCAGACTGTAGTTCTGTTATTTGTCTCTGAGTTATTTTTCACCACTCTGTAAACTGGATCCTGCTGTCTTGCATATCTTGCCAGTAATTAATGTTTCTAATTTTTCTCCCACCCTCCTGACCTGAAGTCACTAGGAACTAAAACCTGACTGCCGGGATCTTTATTGAGACTCTAGCTTCTCGTGTCCCAAAGCCCTACAAACTGAAGCTGTATGACTTGATATAAACTAAAAGAACTTATTCATACAACAATTTTGGCCACTTGGGAAGTCCACTGAACACCCACATCTTCCATGCTCTTCTCCTGTTAATCTGTCCTTTGTTACAGGAATCTATTCCAATTAAGAATTTATCAGGCGGCCAGGCACAGTAGCTCATGCCTGTAATCTCAGCAATTTGGGAGGCCAAAGCAGGAGGATTGCTTGAGCCTAGGGGTATGAGAACAGCCTGGACAACATAGCAAGACCTTGTCTCAATTTAAATAAAAAAGAAAAGAACCAATGAGGGTTGAGAGAAAAACAGTTTTCCCTCTCTATACAGATAAACCAGTGACCGCTGTACTAACTAGCCCCTTTTCCTTTTTGTTTACCTCTCAATTTCACATCCCTTTCTTGCTTAATTGAAATCTGTTTTGTTTTCATGACAGCCTACCATTGAATTAATTGAAATTTTTTTCATTCTGTAACTTAAACTTGTTAAGTCTTTATAAAAAAAATTTTTTTTTTTTTTTTGAGGCAGGGTCTCCCTGTGTTGCTCAGGCTGGTCTTGAATTCCTGGGATCAGGTAATATTCCTGACTCTGCCTCCCCAAGTGCTAGGATTACAGGTATGAGCCATCACACAGGGCCACTCATTAAGCCTTTTAAAAGACAAAAATAAGTTTTACTTACAAGTTTCTTCCTTCATTTTGATACTCTAGAGGAGCATTCAAGGCTTCAAATGAGTTTTCCCTCAAGCCTGCAGCAAAATTCATTTACTGTGGACATCCCATGGTTCATTCTTTATGAAAACCCAACCCCACGGCCCTTCCAGGACAGCTGTCCCAACTGTCCCACTCAAGAGATACTAATAACTGGAGCTTATTTTTCATTCTATACTACCTCTCACATTCCCCCACCACCCCCAGACACACACCCCTATCTCAAATTAATTTTGTATTTAAACATGTATAGTTGTGGATGCTTAAACTGGATTTAGGTATTTTGGATTATACCAAAAAAGAAAAGGCCAGGCGCGGTGGCTCACGCCTGTAATCTCAGCACTTTGAGAGGCCGAGGTGGGCAGATCACCTGAGGTTGGGAGTTTGAGACCAGCCTGACCAACATGGAGAAACCCCATCTCTACTAAAAATACAAAAAATTAGCCGGGTGTGGTGGCACATGCCTGTAATCCCAGCTACTTGGGAGGCTGAGGCAGGAGAATTGCTTGAACCCGGGAGGTGGAAGTTGCAGTGAGCCAAGATCACACCATTGCACTCCAGCCTGGGCAACAAGAGCGAAACTCCATCTCAAAAAAAAAAAAAAAAAGAAAGAAAAAGAAAAAAGAAATACAAAAACAAAGTTGCTTGTTGTCGTTGTCCTTTTTTTTTTGAGACAGAGTCTCGCTCGCTCTGTCACCCAGGCTAGAGTGTAGTGGCGCAATCTCGGCTCACTGCAAGCTCCACCTCCTGGGTTCAAGCCATTCTCCTGCCTCAGCCTCCCAAGTAGCTGGGACTAAACGCGCCCACCACCATGCCCAGCTAATTTTTTTTTTTTTTTTTTGTATTTTTAGTAGAGACGGGGTTTCACCATGTTATCCAGGATGGTCTCGATCTCCTGATCTTGTGATCTGCCCGCCCTGGCCTCCCAAAGTGCTGGGATTACAGGCATGAGTCACCGCGCCCAGCCTCATTTTCTTTTACTATAACTGAATACCTGAGACTGAGTATTTAGCTCACAGTTTTGGAAGCTGCAAAGTCCAAGGTTGAGGGGCCGTATCTGGTGAGGGCCTTCTTACTACTATGGCAGAGGGTATCACAAGTGGGAAGAGGTCAAAAGCATGGTAGCTCAGGTCTCTCTTTATCTTCTTATAAAGCCACCAGTCTCATCATGGCTCACCCCTACATTGATACAGAAGGGTTGGGTTCTGGCTAAACCCCACCCTTAAGCCTGGAACCACAGCACTAAGTGAAAACAGCTGACCTGGTTTTCTGCCCAAATGTTGACTTTTTGGCCTGCCACGTCCTTAGCCCCCACACCTCCACCGCCCTGAAAAAAAAAAAACACTTCAGCTGGCAGAACAACACAAGCAGCTGTGTGTTAGGGAAACAAGCGGCTAAGCATCAGGGATACAAGTGGCTGAGCAATGGGGATACAAGGGCTGAGCATTGTGGATACAAGCAGCTGACTGGCAAGCAGAGAAGAAACTGAGCAATAGAGACTATGGACAGATGCGGCTAATTTCAGATGTGCAGCTTTGGAGAGGGGCCCAGCCAGAGACAGCTGGGCTTCAGGGAAACATCACCTTCTTCCCACACAATCCCCTTTCCAACTCCCTATCCTGCTGAGAGCCACTTTCAATGATCAATAAAATCCTCCACATATACTACCCTTCAATCTGTTCATGTGACCTGATTCTTCCCAGATGCCAGACAAGAACACAGGTGCCAAGAGGGCAGGGGCTGCCATTCTGACCCTCCACTAAGGTGGTTGGCACTTGGTCATCCCTGGACAGGAGAGCTGAAAGAGCACTGGCTGTAACATGCTTGGATGCTGCTGCGGGGTCCACACAGAACGTACTCCCTCCAGAGAGGAGCAACCAGCTGCTTCCAGCATTCATTTGCTCTCATTCCCGCACTCGCTCACATGCTCCCTCATGCAAGGGGTTTCGGCACAGGGCAGCCAAGTAAACAAGCCACACCCCTGTCACAAGTACAGCAAGGAGGTCAAGGGAATTATCCCATCTCACCATGACCTTTCCTAATCCTAATTACCACCCAAAGACCCCACCACCAATCAACATATAAATTTGGGAATTAAGTTTCCAACATACAAAATCTAGAGAACACACTCAAACCATAGCACTTATTCACTTGTTCTTTCTTCGCTTCTTAGACATAGTGCCAACCTCTCCTACGTTTATGGTGAATCAAGAAATGAAAAAAAAAAAAAAAAAAAGAATATAAAGCCAATGGTTCAATGGTTCTTTTATTTACACCTCTCATTTGAGCTCCAAGCACAGAATATAGCTGCCTGTTTTACTATTGAGGGGCCTGTAAAACAGGTGGTATCCGAATCTCTTGGCAATTCAGATGACTGAAATAACCACAAGGAAATGCCATGAATGGAAGTACTGACTTTATAAATCCACTTGTGCATTTTGTATACATTTTATCCAAAGAACTTTGCAGATTTAGACATTACTGTTAGAGAAGAATTAAGAATGTAAGCAGAGAGGGAAGAAAAGGCCAGACATGGTGGCTCACACCTGTAATCCCAGAACTTTGGGAGGCCAACATGGATGGGGGTGTCGATTGAGGCTGCATTGAGCTGAGATCACGCCACTGCACTCCAGCCTTGGTGACAGAGCAAGACCCTGTCTTAGAAAAAACAACAACAAAGACCATGGAGTCTTTCAAAGTCTCACAGGCACACAACTGGGATAGAAATCCTGCAACTACCATCCTCAAATGCAAAGTTCCTTTGATACGTATCTTCTCAAACTTATAATTCCTCAAAGCTGTCTTTCCTAACTGAAACTAACATTTTTCACTAAGCCTTCTGGAATTTTACCCAATTGTCAACCAAGTCTCCAATAGCCTTACTGACATACCATAATTTGTTATCCTAATGTGTCAAAATGAAGTCACTTATGTCAAGTAGCATTGAGCCCACAGTAAAGCTGTTCACCCCCTCAAAGCCATAAACATACAGGTAATGGACTGAGGTAGTAATATAGCACCTACTGTTGCCCATTACCATCCAACACCTGAAATGAACTCATAAAAAGTGAAACAAAGCTGAGATAATGAAGAATAGACCAATCTGAGGAGGATCATAAAAGCAGCAGAATAAGGCTAGTCCAAGACACCTTTAGAGGCTCTGCCCATGAGAACTTCGAGGACTTCTTCCAATTTTGGCAGCTGCCACTGAAGGCTTTGCCAAAAAGAAGCAGCAACTCTACTATGTGATCAGCATCCAAAGTACTTCCAAGACCCATTCAACTTGTCTGTCAGCATATTGTTTTCCCAAGCCATCTCTGTGGTCCATTACCCTCCCTTATTTTTATTTCTATTTATTTTTTTAAGACAGGGTCTCACTCTGTCACCCAGGTTGGAGTGCAGTGGCATGATCTTGGCTCACTGCAACCTCCACCTCCTGGATTCAAGCGCCTCTCTCACCTCAGCCTCCTGAGTAGCTGGGACTACAGGCATGCACTCCTGGCTAATTTTCTATTTTTTGTAGAGATGGAGTTTCACCATGTTGGCCAGGCTGGTCTCAAACTCCTAACCTCAAGTGATCCTCCCGTATCAGCCTCCCAAAGTGCTGGGATTACAGGCACGAGCCCCCACACCCAGCCTATCCTCCTTTAATTACTGCCTGTGTGTACCCTGAATGTTAATTACATATTTGACAGTCACAATAAGCCACAAGTTCAAGCATATATAATTGGTTATGGAGCCACTGAGAAACCTCACAGCTTCAGTATGAGCTAGCATACCTACATAGTGTGAACCCAATTAATGTAACACTTATCGTATCTGAAACTTGTTTCTTCCCCCAAGAACCCCAAAGACACACACTGCCTCAGTTGCCTCTGCTTCAATGCTTCAATTCCATGCCTATCAAGCAACCTTCCAGCTATTATCTTAGTATTCCAGGTGACTTAACATTTAAAAAAGGTATCTTAAACAATGGATACAAATAATTCTGATGGACAGGTGAGCTCAAACAACACACACACACACACACACACACAGAAACAGCCCTCTGGTTTATCCAACAGTCTCTTAGAAGTCTCTTGCTATTTTTTATTTATTATTTTTTTTCCGAGACGGAGTCTTGCTCTGTCACCCAGGCTAGAGTGCAGTGGCGTTATCTCGGTTCACTGCAACCTCTACCTCCTGGGTTCAAGAAATTCTCCTGCCTCAGCTACCCGAGTAGCTGAGATTACAGGTGTGTGCCACCATGACTGGCTAATTTTTGTATTTTTAGTAGAGATGGAGTATCACCATGTTGGCCAGGCTGGTCTCGAACTCCTGACGTCATGATCCGCCTGCCGAGCTCGGCCTCCCAAAGTGCTGGCATTACAGGCATGAGCCACCATGACCAGCCTTAGAAGTCTCTTTGGATCATTCTCTCAGAGACTAATCAGTTCTGGATGCCAGAGCAAAAGAGAATCCTGGTCACTTTACAAGTTCTGCCAACCAAAGACTGATTCTCCTGGAAGTCAACTGGCTTCTCCTTCTCAGAGAATTTCTCCTTTTCCTGAACCTCAATAGCAGTCACCTGGACTTTTCATAACATCTGGACATAATTACACAGAAAAGGCTGTAGTGGAGGAAAAATATCTTTCCCTCCCCCATCTTAGGTTTACGGCTGAGTGCCTTATGATAAAAAACAGGTGAACAAAAGAAAAGCACACAATTTTTTTTCTTTTTTTTCTTGAGACAGGGTCTTGCTCTGTCACCCAGGCTGGAGTTCCGTGGTGCAATCACAGCTCACTAGCTCACTACAGCTTTGACCTCCCAGGCTCAGGTGATCTTCCCACCTTAGCCTCCAGAAAAGCTGGGACCACAGACATGCGGCACCATACCCAACTAATTTTTTGTAAAGCACAGGTCTCATTATGTGGCTTAGGCTGGTCTTGAACTCCTGGGTTCAAGTGATCCTCCTGCCTTGGGCTCTCAAAGTGCTGGGATTACAGGTGTGAGCCAGTGCACCTGGCCTTACAAATTTAAGTTGTATATGACACAGGAGCTTTCATAAGTGTAGATCTGAAGAAACAGTTGAACCTGAATATTGTTATGCTAGGTTTGATGGAGAGAGGAGAGTCGTGGAGAAATCTGATAGGGCAAAAAAAGTATGATCTAATGGTAATAAACTAGGGGAAATTTATTAAGGTCCATTTGCTGAGACTTTTCTTGGTATCTATGTGTCTTCAGAGTTAGAGATGTTCCTTTCTTCTAGGTATAAGAAGGGCACCTCTCTGTGAAAGTTGCAGATAGCAAGATGAAATTAACTTTTGCTAGACCCAGACAAAATAGAGCCGGGAACGCCCAAAGAAGAGGAGGCCCACGCTTGTCAGATAAGAACAGTTTCCAAGGACTTTCTAAAAGTCGTTCTGTGTCCTTCACACATCTCCTGCTTTGATAAGGTTTATCACTAGACATTCTTTAGGACTGCAGTAATTCAAATAATTATTGAACTGGAAACAGTTATCTCGGACATGTAATTCAGATAAAATGTTTTCAGAAGAACACTTGCCCAGTAAGGGCATCTCCACCAATGAACTGATAACAACTCTGGCTTTGAACCTCTGGAACCAATGAACTCCGTTCCTAAGCAGCTTATGTAAATCTCTTTTGCTAATAAAAGCTTCCCTTACCCTTCCCTCATGGAATGCACTGGTGGTTTGCCATTCCATGCATTCCAAGTTATAATCCTTATTTCTACTACTCAGTAAATGCAACATGTATAGACATAGTTTTTTTCTAGCATCCTTTTTTTAAGATTGACATCTCAGATGAAGATCTTGGGACCTGCTTCAAGAGGTCAGAAAATCCTTCCAAGGTTTTTATGACCTGCTTCAGGGGACTAGGGCAGGAAAAGGTGTGAGAGACCTTCCTGTCTGGCTACTTTCTCAAATGCCTTCAGCCTAAAAAATGTTCAAGGCAGGTTTATAGCTTATCACAACCAGTTACAAATTTATTTGTTCCTTCTCCATTCCCACTGTTTCACCTGACTGGTCTTAAAAATAAAAAAAAAAATATGTCAAGGTACAACATTTTGGGGTAGCGTGTCCTGGATCCTATAAAGGTTGTATTCCTGAAAATGTCAATATGTGACAAATTCCTTTTCCAAAACTGAAAAATGTATGCTTAGCTCTTTAGGATACTGAAAATAGATATTAAATAACTCCCTGGGCTAGGCACAGTGGTTCACACCTGTAATCCCAGCACTTTAGGAGGCCAAGGTGGGCGGATCTCTTGAGTCCAGGAGTTTGAGACCAGCCTGGGTGACGAAGTGAAACCCCGTCTCTACCAAAAAATACAAAAATTAGCCAGGCATGGTAGCGCACGCCTGTAATCCCAGCTACACAGATGGCTGAGGCACGAGAATTGCAAACTCAGGAGGTGGAAGTTATAATGAGCCGAGATCGCACCACTGCACTCCAGGCTGGGCAACAGAGGGAAACTCTGTCTCGACATAAATAAATAAATAAATAGCTCCCTGCTTTACATTACTTCTTACAGAATTTGTTAATTAAAATTTACAAAAGGTTACTATCACACTGGTTTTTAAGGAAAGAAAAAAAAAACTGGCCAGATGGGGTGGTTAACACCTGTAGTCCAAGCACTTTAGGAGGCTGGAGGCTGAGGAGGGCAGATCACCTGAGGTCAGGAGTTTGAGACCAGCCTGATCAATATGATGAAACCCCGTCTCTATTAAAAATACAAAAATCAGCGGGGCGTGGCAGCGCGTGCCTGTAATCCCAGCTACTTGAGAGGCTGAGACAGGTAAATCACTTGAACCCAAAAGGCAGAAGTTACAGTGAGCCACTGCACTCCAGCCTGGGCAACAAGAGTGAAACTCGGTCTCAAACAAAACAAAATAAAACCTTCAGAAGGCCGCTGTTTTGGACTAATCTACTCCACTAGGTCCCAACAGACAACACTAAAAATCAAAATGGAGTCACCCACGCTTTAAAGTTCACATCACCACTACTAAAACTAAGTTGTTATCTGACCTTCCAAGGAATGAGGACAGAGCCATAACAGCCAATTTCCCCAAAAGGCCAGTTTCAGTCTTCAATTAGCATGAGAATGAAGTTTTCTTTGCTTCAATCCTTACACAAAAAAGGTAGCCTGAAGTAACCTGATGTCAATTATTTTTCTATGTTCTATCTCCCCATCACTGCCTTACAAGGAAAGTAACTTTTTGAAATGATCACTCTGCATTTTATTCTTTGTTTCTGCTTTATTCAGCCCTTTCTTATAAAACCAACCTATAAGGGTTGGTTTTATAGCCCTGCCTATAAAACCAACCCCCTCTGCTCAATTCATGGTAACATTTATTCTATTTTATTGAATGAAGTGTTGCCCAATTTTAGAGTTGCAAATACACAATTGAGATTGTTAAACCAAAAGTGATTGAGGCAGGTCTCAATAGATTAGAGGTTTATTTAGCCAAGGTTGAAGATGTGCCCAGGGGAAAAACAAAACACAGAGGCACCTGTGACCTACACTTTTTCCAAAGGAGGTTTTGTGAACTTTGGTATTTAGAGTAAAGAGTAAGCAGGAGGGGGGAATAAAAGAAAGAACAGGTAGGAAGTGAGGCAGATGGTTACATTCTTGTGAAGCTCCAATTAGTCTCTGAAAAATCTATATTTTACATGAGAAAAGAGAGAGTAAAGGAAAAAGCCAACTATGTATTGTCTCAAGCTCAGTAAATCTACATTTTACGTAAGATAAACGTGAAAAGAGAGTAGAAGAAATGAGGCTATGACATGGGGTTGTGATATTATAGCTATCGATTTGGCAACAAAAGGAAAATTGTATTGATGACCCAGATCCCAAGTTTAACTTTCCCTTTTGCACAATAAGTTTTGGGTTCCAAGATTCTATTTTTCTTTCTTAAGATCTTTAAACCAAATTAGTTGTAATTTTGTATTCTGACATATTATCATCGTGTCTGAAAGTATATTCCACTGTACCTGGATATGGCTCTCAAAGAGAAGTAACTAAAATCTAACCTTATAAAGGGGACAGTCTTACTTGTACATTATTTACACAAATTAATACATTGAATTTAAAAAACACTAACTCACCAGGCGCAGTGGCTCACACCTGTAATCTCAACACTTTGGGAAGCCAAGACAGGTGGATCACGAGGTCAGGAGATCGAGACCATCCTGGCTGACACAGTGAAACCCCATCTCTCCTAAAAAATACAAAAAAGCCCTTGTCTAGGCTCTGCAGTGAAGCCAGCAGACTTCACTTATAAGACCTTGCTGCGATAAGCAAACCCCAATTACAAACCATCCAGATCCCACAGGGGAGGTCATAGGAAGCATAAACAAACTTTACCTACACCCTCCTGTAATAAACGTCACAAGGTGATATGTGGCAAAATTAACCAGCAAACAAACTCCGGATGCGGCCATACCAAAGACCTCCCTCAAACTCCCCTCCCCAAATAAACCCCTCATTCTGTAAGCTTGGTGCTGCCTCCTCTGTCTGTGATGGAGCAGCCAGCAGGTTAAGGGGACACCCTCTCCCGTCGTCCTTGTCAACGACAGTCTCTTCTTCCTCTACCCCCCTCTCCTCCATTCCGTGACCTCAGTGCTCTCGGCCTCCACTCAGAGATCTGTTCTAAGAGGGTTATCTTTCACTGCAATACTGCATGACCTCAATATCAATTGGACAATGGCTCCCAATGGCCCGAAAATGGCACTTTACCACTTTCGCCATTGCAATAGGAAATGGTCTGAGATTCCTTATATTCGGGCTTTCTTAACTCACTGTAACTGCCATTTCCTCTGTCAGTCCGATTCTACTTTCCAAATTCTTTTCACCCGCTCCAAACCTGACTCGCCTCCTGCTCCCCTCACCCCAATAGCCCTAGCCAACGACTTCTCCTCCTTTGATCCCGCCGATTTCTCCCCTCCTCAACATCCTAATCCTCCACCGAACAGCATGACCCCCTACCTTATGCCTCCGCTCCAGCTCTACCTCTCTCTCCCCCTCTCTCCCATCATCCCGCCTCCGACTCTGAGTCCTCCCCATCTCCACCACTTACTCATTCTCAAGCCCAACACGCCCAGCAGCCCACTCCCTTGCTTCCTCCCATTTTTCTCCTGTCCACTTTCCCCTCAGAGAGAGATGCTGTATAGCTGGCTAAGGAAATCAGAAATTTAATCAAACCTTACAAGGGGTAAGAGTGGGTGGCTCCATACAGTCTCCTCACCAGTAAGTAAACCCACCTGGAACACTGCAGAGTGACATGGTTTGGCAGCTCCACTGAAACAGTTCACGCTTCACACTATTCAAGAAATTCTCTTTCTAGACTCCACCTGTAACCCCAGCACTTTGGAAAGCCAGGGTGGGTGGATGGCTTGAGCACAAGTTCAAGACCAGCCTGGGCAACATGGCGAAACCCCATCTCTACAAAAAATACAAAAATTCACTGGGTGTGCTAGTGCACATCTGCAGTCTCAACTACTCAGGAGGCTGAGGCAGGAGGATGGCTTGAGCCTGGGAGGAGGAAGTTGCAATGAGCCGAGATCAAGCCACACTGCACTCCAGCCTGGGCAATGCCAGACCTTGTCTCAAAAAAAAAAAAAAAAAAAAAAAAATTCTCTTTCTAAATATAAATCTTTTTATGTCACTTGCCCAATTAAAACTTTTTTACTGGCTCCCTGCTCCCCACAAAATAAAGTCCAAATGTGTCAGCTTTCTTGACTATCAGGTCCCCTTTATCATCTTATCTCACATAGTTCACAGTGACCTTGGTATCCTTGAACTCAACACACATTTCTACAGTTACACGTCTTAATGTTGTTCTTCCTATACAGAACCCCTTATTCTGTTTGTTGAAATATTTCCTAATACTAACTTAAAAGCTGTTACAGTCTAGTGACTGTTATATCCTAGTAACTGCTATATCCTATTACAACTCATTCATTAGGCTTTTATTTTGCTTTCAGTTCTAATCATTTAGCTAGATGTGCATCTCTCCTAGTATTCCTTGAGAAATTCACAGTGTTTTCCTCATCTGTATATGCCCCTCAATACCTAGTACTATATTTTACACATAGTTTAATGTATATAGGAATGAATTAAGCACTATTTACCACCTGACTAAAAGGAATACAATTCTGCATCATCCATCATTTAGTTTACCCACCCAGACAGAAGAAAATTAATGACTACACTGAATCTAATGAAATATTAAAGGTTTATAATTTAATAATTTAAAAATCTTGATAGATATCCCATAAAAAGTGGCAGTTTCTGTTTTTGAGTCCACTAATCAAGTAAGCTTCCAAATCTTCATACTCCAAATGCCTGAAAGAACAGCTTAGTATCTGCTTCAGCAAAATCTCTTGAGGCTAGATATCTTGAAAGCAATTTGCTGCCTTCCACATTACCCAAGTCTGATTATAGAACATTACATTAGGATTATATTAAATTACACTGTTATTCAACAAAAAGATCTACAATTTTAGTCACTCCAGAACAAATTTACATGCTAACCCAGAAACCATGCAAAGCAAAGTCAATGGTGGTTCTATGAATAATCAACTTATTTATTTTCTCCAAACAGATGTATATCCCCCTTTGTTATCTTTCTCCTAAATATTGGATATACAATCTTTGGCCAGAAGCCTGTATGGGGTCTTTAAAAGTAATTACAACTAATAGTATCTGTGGAATTACTTCACATTTGTCTATTTTAATCAATTTCAAGTTGCATAAAGTTGCATAAGGAGAAAGAACTAAACCTCGCAAATTTTTATAATAAAACTGCCACAATCCTAGGCCGGTCATGGTGGGTCACACCCGTAATCCCAGCACTTTAAGAGGCCAAGGAGAGTGGATCACCTGAGGTCAGGAGTTTGAGACCAGCCTGGCCAACATGGTGAAACCCCGTCTCTACTAAAAATACAAAATTAGCCGGGCGTAGTGGCTCATGCCTATAATCCCAGCTACTCAGGAGGCTGAGGCAGGAGAACTGCTTGAACCCAAGAGGCAGAGGTTGCAGTGAGCCAAGATCATGCCATTGCATTCCAGCCTGGATAACAAAAGTGAAACTCCATCTCAAAACAAACAAACAAACAAACAAAAAAAAACTGCCACAATCCTATAAAAATAGGATGGAAGCACAATCTTCAAAACCAGATTAACAAGGTAAAAGTCTGCTTTTAGGATAAAACTTAAGAATTTTCCCTGCGTTGGCCCAGATTTCTCCAAAACATAATTCCACATCACAGTTAAATGTCAAAAATCACCAAGTTTTCTAATATCATAATACAAAACATTATAAAACCAAGACCTAGTCATTTTCTGTATTAAAAGGGCTATAAAACTAATTATTTTCTACAATTTTTCTTGTATAATCTGTTACTTTAATAAAATGGTAAGAAATATGTTCAAATCCAAAATACTCTACAGAACACACTGACGGAAAAACAGTCTTCTTATCGGTGGTCCTGGAAAAAAAAATTTAAATAAAGAACAAGAATAACTGTAAAGTTAAATAATGGTTTAAAAAACCGATCTTCTGGTTTGCACCTCTAAGAAACACAATGGCTGTTTCTCAGAGATCAAGGCTGTTTTTTTTAATCATGCAAACAGTCAGTTAAAGAAAGGTGAAAGCAAACTGTCAATCACCATTTACTGGGTTGGTCTAGTTCTCAGAAACAATGACCAACAGTATATATTCAGATTCAATATTCAATATTTCTGTAAAAGACTAAACCCAAGAATTTAACACATTTTAAATGGTTACAAATGTTTACTTCTATAGTACTATAATTGAAGATCAAAAATACATTTTTTAGGCCGGGCATGTTGGCTCACACCTGCAATCCCAGCATTTTGAGAGGCCGAGGTGGATGGATCTCTTGAGGTCAGGAGTTCGAGACCAGCCTGGCCAACATGGTAAAACCCTGTCTCTACTAAAAATACAAAAATTAGCCAGGCATGGTGGCACGCACCTGCAGTCTCAGCTACTCAGGAGGCTGAGGTGGGAGAATCATTTGAACCCGGGAGGTGAAGGCTGCAGTGAGCCAAGATCACACCTCTGTACTCCAGCCTGGGTGACAGAGTAAGGCTCCATCTCAATTAAAAAAAAAAAAATTATATATATACACACACACACACATATATACACACACATACATATACACACACACACACCCACATTTATATATATATAAAAACATATATATCTCCAGGATTTTCTCTAGGAAAAAATCTTTAAGGGTTAGGATTCCTTCTACACTCACTGGAAAATAAAAAAATTTGGATCTGCTGTCAAGTGGCTATTTATGACACAAGCAGAGCACTAAATGTTCAAGATGCTTCTAAATTACACCCTTCAGTACTAGAAGCTCATTGTTACTGGCTTTTATTCTGCCAGGTTACTTTTACCCAGTAACTTACTTACCATCTCAGTTCTCATCATTTTAAATAGGACTCCTTTCTTCATCAGCAAGAGGAAAAAATAACCCATAATGAAGCACCATATATATTTCCTATTAAACACACTACGCAACACCTTAGCCTTTAACTTCATGGGGAAAGAATTTAGCCTTTTCTAGAGGAACACTTTTGGCCAGCTCAGAAATGTAAGTATGACAGAGTCTCCAGAAGTAACTACAAAGTTTTAAAAAAATGTATGTTCTTTCTTTCCCTCTTTATTTTTAGAAACTTGTCTGCAGTACTGTTGATGGTCCATGGAGCCTTCTCTTGGGAAAGAGTCCTTGATTAGCATAGTATCCAACTTCATTGCACAAATTAACATTTTTGTGTAAAAAAAAGTTTTTGCTCAAGAATCAGAATTGCTTAGAGGTCATCTCTTATAACGATAGCCCTACTACCAGCTGAAATTCATAGGTCTACAACAGGAGAATAATTCCTGAGCCTGTGGAAATTTAAGTGACATAATAATAAAGAAAAAAGAAAAGACAGAAAAATACTGCACTAGCTATATTAGATCTTTTTCAAGTGATCCTCTTGCACATCCTCAACCTCTGGGGCTCAAGTGATCCTTGGCCTCCTGCCTCCTGAGTAGCTGGGACCACAGATGTGGGCTAGCATGCCTGGCTAATTTTTTAATTTTTTGTAGAGACAGGGTCTCCCTATGTTGCCCAGGCTGGTCTCGAACTCCTGGGCTCAAGCAATCCTCCCACATCAGCCTCCCAAAGTGCTGGGATTATAGGCATGAGTCATTGCACCCAGTCTGTACTAGACCTTTAAAGAACTATTGGAGAAGCTGTAAAAGATGAGACAAATGATAGTAGAGGTATACAACTTAGGGAGGAAAATATTCAAATTTATTTAATTATGTGCTATGCAGCTTCAAAACAAAACAATTCTCCGTTATAAAGGCATTTAAAAGAAGCAAAACTCAAGGCACCAGTTCCTACCTCACAATCTATTTGTATGGACAAAGCAGAGCCAAATTAAACTATATAAAACTTGTAAAATCAATCTGTCTGTGAATAGATAAAAATTGGTTCTCTACTCAATGGGAAAAAAAAATGCGATGAAGCCTGGTCGACCTGGCAAAACCCCATCTCTCCAAAAAAAAAAAAAAAAAATACAAAAATTAGCTAGGTGTGGTAGTGCATGTCTGGAGTCTCAGCTACTTGAGAGGCTGAGGTGGGAGGATCACTTGAGCCCAGGCAGCAGAGGCTGCAGTGATCTGCAATGGCACCACCGCACTCCAGCCTGGGAGACTGAACAAGACCCTGCCTCAAAAAAAAAAAAAAAAGCAAAACAAGAAAAAGAGGCCAAGGCCAGGCACGGTGGCTCCCGCCTGTAATCCCAGCACTTTGGGAGGCCAAGGCAGGCAGATCACCCGAGGCTGGGAGTTCGAGACCAGCCTGACCAACATGGAGAAACCCTGTCTCTACTAAAAATCCAAAATTAGCTGGGCATGGTGGCGCATCCCTGTAATCCCAGCTACACTAGAGGCTGAGGCAGAAGAATCGCTTGAACCCAAGAGGCAGAGGTTGCAGTGAGCCGAGATGGAGCCATTGCACTCCAGCCTGGGTAACAAGAGCAAAACTCCATCTCAAAAAAAAAGTTAATCTTACAAATAAAGCACAGGTAACAGAAACCATCTCCAAATTTCTAAAATTAGTGTTGGTTTTTTTTTTTGAGACGGAGTCTCGCTGTGTCGCCCAGGCTGGAGTGCAGTGGCAGGATCTCGGCTCACTGCAAGCTCCGCCTCCCGGGTTTATGCCATTCTCCTGCCTCAGCCTCCAGTAGCTGGGACTACAGGCGCCTGCCACCACGCCCGGCTAATTTTTTGTATTTTTAGTAGAGACGGGGTTTCCCCGTGTTAGCCAGGATGGTTTCGATCTCCTGACCTCGTGATCCGCCCGCCTCGGCCTCCCAAAGTTCTGGGATTACAGGCTTGAGCCACCGCGCCCAGCCTAAATTAGTGTTTTAAACATTTACTTGAAACATAAATTTTTGTCAAAGATGAAGCATAATAGAAGTCCAAATTTATAAAAACTATATTCTAAATTAAGATAGAGCTAAAAATGTGGGTGTTTTATTAAGATGAAAAAAAAGTCATGATTTTTTTTTCATGTTTCTGCAGTTTAAGGATCCACTCCACCACACTGCATCATTTATACCTTTCTCTTGGCATTTATCATATATAAGATAGGGACAATGACATTTACCTTGTGTATACAGCAAGGTTCAGCATATTAGGGGTTTAGTAAGCATTTAATAGGTAAATCAAAGAAAAACATTTCCTTTAAAATCTCCTTACCCAGCCACTCCTTTAACCCAAGTCAAGGTTCCAGGCCCAGAATAGTTGCTTTGAGAAAAGGAAAACAAAAAATAGATTAATTAAATGGGTTTTGCCCTAAACTAAGAAAAAAGAAAAAAGATTTACAGGACATTTGGCCTCATTACAGGTCACCTGCGTCTATTAAAATACTCTACAAATCCCAGCTGGGTAATCTGCAATTGCTGCTTTATCATGTGATGTCCAGTGATATAGTAACATCAGTCATTTGTCTATTCTTCAGAGAATGAAGAATATGTCTCATGTATTACCATCTAAAGTCTCAAAAATGTTCAGTGAAATTAGCAAAACTTAGTTGCTTAAAAACTAGAGAATTAAAAGGAATATATTTATAGAACTTTAAATTTTCCAGAAAATGGTATTTCTAAATTTAAAAAATCAAGTCAAATATTTAGACATCTTTCTGGATAAGAAATTTTTATTGTTGAGTAGCCAACTTTTCAGCATTTTCTGAACTAGAAACATTCCAGAGAAAGAATATTTCAACATGATGTTGCTTCTAGCATATTTTATCAGTACATTGGCAAGCCGATATTCCACTGCCACCTACAGTAGAAAAACAGAATTACTGCTTATAGGTAAGGATGTAGACAGAATACAAATGAAACCTAGAAGTATGACCTAAGAAGTCAAAAGTTACCAGTCTCTTCTGTTTCCTAATATAAACACTTTAAGACTATATATTTTACATCCATTATTTTATACTCAAGTTAACTTCTTACTAACATATGCTAGCCAAAATGTATGAGCGAAGTTTCTCCTTAAATTCACTCTAAAATATCAAAAAGGTTATACGTGCATTACCATTCATTAATAACGCCATTCTTTGATTTTAAAAAACTCATCACTAACGCATAGTGAACTTAAGCCATTTTGTAAACTTGATACCAAATGCACTTTTTTTTTTTTGAGCTGGAGTCTGGCTCTGTCTCCCAGGCTGGAGTACAGTGGCACAATCTCAACTCTGCCTCCCGGGTTCAAGCAATTCTCCTGCCTCAGCCTTCCCAGTAACTGGGATTACAGATGCATGCTACCGTGCCCAGCTAATTTTTTTGTATTCTTAGTAGACACAGGGTTTCATCATGTTGGCCAGGCTGGTCTCAAACGCCTGACCTCAAGTGATCCACCCACCTGAGTCTCCCAGAGTGCTAGGATTACAGGAGTGAGCCTTTGTGCCCAGCCCTAAATGCACTTCTAAGCTTCTGTTTTACTGCAAATGCTTTCCATAAAAATTTTCCAGGTATTTAGCAAGTAGGATCAAATTTTGCTTTTAAAATAATACACACTACAACATGCAAAACATCAAACTACTGGAATATTTAAAATATAAAGAGGTATATTCCTTTGTAGGCATTTAATTTCTTCATAATTTACTTCACACCCCAAAATGTCTTAGCAATACAATGTTTCTCAAAAGCCTCTAAAAAGAGCTTCAAGTGCTGGGTACAAATGGACTAAATTCCTAATATTACATTCCTAATAGTGCATTTAAAAATCACAGTTGAGATGATTAAATTTCTAAAAAGCTAAATACAGGCCAGACATGTTGGCTTATGCCTGTAATCCCAGCACTTTGGGAGGCCAAGGTGGATAGATCACTTGAGCCCAGGAGTTCAAAACCAGCCTGGACAACATAGGGAGACCCTGTCGCTAAAAAAAATTTTTTTTAATTAGCCAGGCATGGTGGCACGCGCCTGTAG
Source organism: Piliocolobus tephrosceles (assembly GCF_002776525.5). NCBI lineage: Eukaryota > Metazoa > Chordata > Mammalia > Primates > Cercopithecidae > Piliocolobus > Piliocolobus tephrosceles. Next base: position 62,444,899 of record NC_045448.1, on the reverse strand, counting down.
TCCCAGCTACTCAGGGGGCTGAGGTAGGAAGATCACTTGGGCCCCAGAAGTCAAGGCTGCAGTGAGCTATGATCGCACCACTGCACTCCAGCCTGATCAACAGAGCTTAACCTTATCTTTAATCAATAAATAAAATTTAAAAAGCAAAATGCAGAAAGTTATGTACAGTATACTCCATCTTGTGTTTGAAATAAAGAAGAGATTGCTGGCTAAACATAGTAGTATATTGTTCTTGTGAGAAGATAACTCTTGGAAATTTAAAACATGATCAAATAAAAAATTCAATTAAAAGGCCAAAAGAGGCCAGGTGTGCTGGCTCAGGCTTGTAATCCCAGCACTTTGGGATGCCAAGGCAGGAAGATCACTTAAGTCCAGAAGTTTGAGACCGGCCTGGGCAACATGATGGAACCCTGTCTCTACAAAGAAATACAAAAAAATTAGCCAGGTGTGGTGCCACACACCTGTAGACCCAGCTACTCAGGAGGTTCAGGTGGAAGGATCACTGGAACCCAAGAGATCAAGGCTGCAGTAAGCCATGTGCACACCACTGCACTCCAGCCTGGGCGACAGAGTGAGACCTTGTCTCATCTCTATTTTATTTGTAATAATCAAAAAACTAAATAAAATAAATAAGTTACATAAAGGCTACAAAAGGCCAAGCGTGGTGGCTTACACCTGTAATCCCAGCATTTGGGAGGCTAAAGAGGGAGGGTTGCTTGAGCCCAGGAATTTGAGACCACCCTGGACAATATGGGGAGATCCTGTCTCTAAAAAAAGATAAAAATAAAAAAATTAGCCAGGCATGGTGGTGAACATTTACAGTTCCAGCTACTCAAAAGGCTGAGGTGGGAGGATTGTTTGAGTCCAACAGGTCAAGGCTGCAAGTGAGGCATGATCATGCCACTGCACTTCAGCCTGGGTGACAGAGTGAGACTATGTCTCTCAAGAAACTTTTAATCAATTTTTAAATTTGTTTGAAGGCTAGAAGTTAAGGATGTCAATCAAAAAGTGGGGAAAAAACACATGAAAAATGGGGTAGAAAATAAGAGAAAATTAGAATAATCTGTCTAGGAGGTCGAACATTTGAAAAATCAGAGTGGAAGAAAGAGAATAGAAAAAAAAACAGATAAAAAACTCCGGGCTGGGCGTGGTGGCTCACACATGTAAACCTAGCACTTAGAGGGGCCAAGGCAGGCAGTTCACTTGAGCTCAGGAGTTGGAGACCAACCTGACCAACATGATGAAACCCTTCTCTACTAAAAATACAAATTAGCCAGGCATGGTGGCACGCACCTGCAATCCCAACTATGTGGGAGGATGAAGTAGGAGAATTGCTCGAACCTGGGGGACAGAGGTTGCAGTGAGCCTAGATCGCACCATTGCTCTCCAGCCTGGGCAACAAGAGCGAAACTCCATCTCAAAAAAAAAAAAAAGAAAGAAAAGAAAAGAAAGGAATTCGGCCAGGTACAGTGGCTCACGCCTGTAATCTCAAACATGAGGCCCAGTCGGGTGGATCACTTGAGGCCAGGAGTTTGAGACCAGCCTGACCAACATGGTAAAACCCCGTCTCAACAAAAAACACAAAAATTAGCCAGGCGTGGTGGTGCACACCTGTAATCCCAGCCACTCAGGTGGCTGAGACATGAAAATCGCTTGAACCCAGAATGCAGAGGCTGCAGTGAGCCAGTTTGCCCCAACGCACTTTAGCCCGGGCAACAGAGCGAGACTCTGTCTCAAAAAACAAAAACAAAAAAAACCCCAGAAAACAAAAACAAAGTGCTATGATACAGGCATGAGCCACCTTGCCCAACCACAATTATTTCTTATAATCTTTTCTTATTATCATTAATATCTTATCACTATTTTTTGTTTGTGTTGAGACGGAGTCTCACTCTGTTGCCCAGGCTGGAGTGCAGTGGCGCAATCTTCGCTCACTGCAACCTTCGCCTCCAGGGTTCAAGTGATTCTCCTGCCTCAGCCTCCCGAGTAGCTGGGACTACAGGCACATGCTTCCATGCCTGGCTAATTTTTGTATTTTTAGTAGAGACAAGGTTTCACATGTTGGCCAGGCTGGAGGTCATTTTTAATTTACTACAGATCTCACAAGTCTAAAGAACAAGCTAGTGAAATTCCTCAAAGGGACCAAACAGCAAACACTGCCCATTTCCAGTTTTTAGATATTTACCAAGTAACCAAGTAATTTATATATATTGTTTCCAAATATTAATAAACATTGTGAGTTTGAGAACAGATGTTTGGAGCAGAGGTTAGCACACCACACTTTTTTTTTTTTTTTTTTTTTTTGGAGATGGAGTCTTGCTCTGTTGCCCAGGCTGGAGTGCAGTGGCGCGATCTCGGCTCACTGCAAGCTCCGCCTCCCAGGTTCACGCCATTCTGCCTCAGCCTCCCGAGTAGCTGGGACTATAGGCACCCGCCACCACGCCCGGCTGATTTTTTGTATTTTTAGTCGAGAGGGGGTTTCACCACGTTAGCCAGGATAGTCTCAATCTCCTGACCTCATGATCCGCCCACCTCGGCCTCCCTAAGTGCTGGGATTACAGGCATGAGCCACCACACCCGGTCACTTTTCTCTTTTTTTTTTGAGATGGAGTCTCGCTCTGTTGCCCAGGCTGGAGTGCAGTAGCGTGATCTTGGCTCACCTCAACCTCCGCCTCTCAGGTTCAAGCGATTCTCCTGCCTCAGCCTCCCAAGCAGCTGGGACTACCGGCGCGCACCACCATGCTCGGCTAATTTTTGTATTTTTAGTAGAGATGGGGTTTTATTATGTTGGCCAGGTTGGTCTCGAACTCCTGGCCTCATGATCCACCCGCCTTGGTCTCCCAAAGTGCTAGGATTACAGGCATGAGTCACTGTGCACGGCCACTTCTTTGCTTTTAAATTTTTAGAGATGGAGTCTCCCTCTGTCGTCTAGACTAGAGTGCAGTGGCTATGCACAAGCATGACCATGCATGCCCTATAGCCTTGAGTTCCTGGGCTCAAGCAATCTTATCACCCCAGCCTCTGGAGTAGCTGCTGCTACAGGCCTGTGCCACCACGCAGGTCAGCACTTTTTCTGTAAACATTCAGATGGTAAATATTTTTGGCTTTGAAGGTCACATGACCTCTATCAGAGTCATTCAACTCTGTTATTAGAGTGGCTAAAGCTACTACAGACAAGATGTAAATAAATCAGTATGTAATCATGTTACAATAAAACTTTTTTTTTTTTTTTTTTTAAGATGGAATCTCGCTCTGTCGCCAGGCTGGAGTGCAGTGGCGTGATCTCGGCTCACTGCAACCTCCGCCTCTCAGGTTCAAGCGATTCTCCTGCCTCAGCCTCCTGAGTAGCTGGGACTACAAGTGCATGCCACCACACTCAGTGAATTTTTGTATTTTTAGTAGAGACGGAATTTCACCATGTTGGCCAGGATGGTCTCCATCTCTTGATCTCATGATCTGCCCACCTTGGTCTCCCAAAGTGCTGGGATTACAGGCGTGAGCCACCACACCTGGCCTACAATAAAACTGTATTTCTAAAGATAGGCAACAGGCCAGATTAGTCCCACGGGACATAGTTTGCTGACCCCTGGTTTAGAGTACATTTCCTAGCTTTCCTCTTATAGTAAGTGGTATATGTTTTCTTTCTATGCCAATCTTCTTAATAGCAATCTCCACATTTAAACACTCTCAATTCATTCTCTTATTCTACAAACTTTTACTAAGTGCCTACCACATGCCAGACACAGTATTAAGTATAAGGAATAAAGAAGAAACAATAATAATAATAAAGTCCTGCCCTCTTAATACTTACATTCTAGTAGAATAGTTAACAAATAAATAAGCTGATAAATACATAATATAATTTCATGTAATACTAAGTATGAAGAAAAAGTAAAGCCAGGTAAAAAGAAAGAGGAAGGAAGGATGAGGGTCTTTGTAAGTCAGGGAAGAACTCATAGGAAATGACGTTCAGGTAAAGAATGAATTAAACAAATGAACAAGCCATACAAATATCTACAGGAAAAACATTTCACATGTTTAAATAAGGACAAGATTAGAGTGCTGGAAATGAGAAAATGACATCAGAGAAGTGAGTAAGGGTAAGATCATGTAAGGACTTGTGGCCTAGGGCAAAAGGACTGAATTTTATTCTAAGTTTGATGTGAAGCCAGAAACATGAAATGGTTGAGAGCAGGAGAGTAAGGAGGTATAATGCGCTTTTTTAAAGGATCACTGGTACCTATGCAGAGGACAAATTGTAGAGGGCAGGAGTGGAACAGGAAGGCCACTAGACACTGTTGCAAGTATTTCTAGACTTCTAAAATAGGATCTAGGCAGGATGGCTCATGCCTGTAATCTCAGCACTTTGGGAGATAGACGCAGGAGGATCACTTGTGGTCAGGAGTTCAAGGCTACAGTGAGTTATGATTGCACCACTGTGCTCCAGCCTGGGTGACAGAGTGAGACTCTGTCTCTAAATAAATAAATAACAGAGTTTTGTTCATTGCCCAGGCTGAAGTGCAATGGTGCCATCTCGGCTCACTGCAACCTCCACCTCCCAAGTTCAAGCCATTCTCCTGCCTCAGCCTCATAAGTAGCTGGGATTATAGGCACCTGCCGCTACACCCAGCCAATCTTTTGTATTTTTTTTTTTGTTGTTGTTATTTAGTTTTTATTTCATAATCATAAACTTAACTCTGCAATCCAGCTAGGCATGGGAGAGAACAAGGAAAACATGGAACCCAAAGGGAACTGCAGCGAGAGCAAAGATTCTAGAATACTGCGAGCAAATGGGGTGGAGAGGTGCTCTCCTGAGCTACAGAAGGAATGGTCTGGTGGTTAAGATAAAACACAAGTCAAACTTATTCGAGTTGTCCACAGTCAGCAATGGTGATCTTCTTGCTGGTCTTGCCATTCCTGGACCCAAAGCGCTCCATGGCCTCCACAATATTCATGCCTTCTTTCACTTTGCCAAAGACCACATGCTTGCCATCCAACCACTCAGTCTTGGCAGTGCAGATGAAAAACTGGGAACCTTTTGTGTTGGGTCCAGCATTTGCCATGGACAAGATGCCAGGACCTGTATGCTTTAGGATGAAGTTCTCGTCTTCAAATTTCTCCCCATAGATGGACTTGCCACCAGTGCCATTATGGCGTGTGAAGTCACCACCCTGACACATAAACCCTGGAATAATTCTGTGAAAGCAGGAACCCTTATAACCAAATCCTTTCTCTCCAGTGCTCAGAGCACGAAAATTTTCTGCTGTCTTTGGAACCTTGTCTGCAAACAGCTCGAAGGAGACGCGGCCCAAGGGCTCGCCGTCGACGGCAATGTCGAAGAACACGGTAGGGTTGACCATGGCTAGTAGTACAAGAATTTCTTCAGCGGCAGCGTCTGCAAAGCCTGTATTTTTAATAGAGACGGGTTTCCGCCATGTTGGCCAGGACGGTCTCAAACTCCTGACCTCAGGTGATCCGCCCACCTTGGCCTCCCAAAGTGCTGGGATTACAGGCATGAGCCACTGAGCCCGACCTGAATAAATTAACATTTGATTGCTATAACTGAGTATCAGAGTATATAAATTAGTAACAGACGACACAAAATGAGAATTTTCATTAAAGTTTTTTTTTTTTTTCTGAGATACAGTTTCGCTCTTGTTGCCCATGCTGGAGTACAATGGTATGGTCTCGACTCACCGCAACCTCCACCTCTCAGGTTCAAGCGATTCTCCCGCCTCAGCCTCCCGAGTAGCTGGGTCTGTAGGCATGCGCTACCACGCCTGGCTAATTTTGTATGTTTAGTAGAGACGAGGTTTGTCCATGTTGGTCAGGCTGGTCTCGAACTCCCGACCTCAGGTGATCCGCCCGCCCTGGCCTCCCAAAGTGCTGGGATGACAGGCATGAGCCACAGCGCCCAGCCTAAAATTTTTTGTTTAAAGTTCCAATGAGGAAATACAAAATCATCACCAGAAGGCAGTAGCGAATACAGACTAAGGTATACAAAAGGTGATGGATCTTCACAGATTATGCTCTTTCAGTAAACTGGGATTTACTGGAATTGAGCATATCCACAAGCTTAACAGCAATAACAATAAAAATCATGCAAACTCATACCTATAAGAAGTTGAATTATAATGTGAGCAAAAAAAGTAGATTAAAATAGCAGTATTGGGCTGGACACGGTGACTCACGCTTGTAATCCCAACACTATGGGAGGTCAAGGAGGGTGGATTGCTTGAAGTCAGGAGTTCGGGACCAGCCTGGGCAATGTGGTGAAACCCCGTCTCTACTAAAATATAAAAATTAGCTGGGTGTGGCAGCGGGTGTCCGTAATCCCAGCTACTCAGGAGGTTGAGGCAGAATTGCTTCAACCCAGGAGGTGGAGGTTGCAGTGAGCCGAGATCGTGCCACTGCACTCCAGCCTGGGAGACAGAGCGAGACTCCGTTTCAAAACAAAACAAAAAAAGGCAGCGCTTAGCAAACAAGAGTATTTATACAGAGGATGTCATCTTCCTAAATAAGCACACCATTTCCAATTAATTGACTTCATTGCTCATTAGGGTCTACCCAAAAATAAAAACTAGAGCAAGTGAATGGCCAGCTTCATGTATCTACAAGCAGATGAAAGGTTTGTCCTTTTGTGATTAACAGGCAAGGCAAGAGAGAGTCAACGTCCCAGTCAAGTAGGATAGGAGGGTTCCATTCTAAACAGAAAACAGAACCAGTACAAATGCCAGGAATCACTACATAACACCTTGGCACACAACATGAAAGTCAGAGAGAAGGGCTACAGCTCAGGGAGCACCTGAACCTGAAACATGGGCTATGAAATATATTGCCAGGCAGTTGGCAATAAGGAGGCTGTTAACACGTGTGTCCACTGTATCCACTGCTGAGAGTTATTTGTCCCGTCCTTCCTTCCTTTGCTTCTACCCTGTTGTTACCCTTCATTTTCACTTTCTTCACAGACCATGATATTACATAGATAATTGAAAGTATGAACTCTGTTGTCATTTATACAAAAAATGTACATCCTGCTTAAGAGCAGGAATAAAAGTTAGAAAGATTATAAGAATAGAAGGTTGTTTCATTTTTTTCTTGCCTCCTCCACCAAGACTCCACATATTGTGATCAAACTGGACTATTCACCATTTCCTGAACCCGCTCTTTTCCTGCCCCACCTGTGCTGTTCTTAACTCAGAATGCTGTATACACTACCCTTCATCTCAGTCTAAAATATGCTATACTCTCTTCAAAAGAAGCAAAAATGGCATCTCCAAGAAGCCTGCCAGAAAGGACTGAGATCTCTTAATCTATCTTCAGGTGCTTACTCACAATTTTATTTACAAATACAATCACATCCTTGCATCATGCTTATTTGTGTATGTTCCCTCTCACTGCAGATAGAGGTTCTATCTGCAAAACCTTTCAGTGTAAAAATTACGTTTGTGCCAGGCACGGTGGCTCACGCCTGTGATCCCAGCACTTTGGGAGGCCGAGGTGGGCAAATCATCTGAGGTCGGGAGTTCAGGACTAGCCTGACCAACATGGAGAAACCCCATCTCTACTAAAAACACAAAATTAGCCAGGCGTGGTGGTGCATGCCTGTAATCCCAGCTACTCAGCAGGCTGAGGCAGGAGAATCGCTTGAACCTGGGAGGCGGAGGTTGTGGAGAGCCGAGATCGCGCCATTACTTACACTCCAGCCTGGGCAACAAGAGCAAAACTCCATATCAAAAAATAATAATAAAATAAAAATAAAAATAAATAAAAATCATGTTTGTTTTTTATGTTTCCATAACAATTAGAGAAATTTGGCCGGGCTCAGTGGCTCACGCCTGTAATCCCAGCACTTTGGGAGGTGGAGGCGGGTGGATCACAAGGTCAGGAGTTCAAGACCAGCCTGGCCAAGATGGTGAAACCCCGTCTCTACTAAAAAACAAAAATATTAGCCAGGCATGGTGGCAGGCGCCTGTAATCCCAGCCACTCGGGAGGCTGAGGTACAGAACTGCTTGAACCCAGGAGGCAGAGGTTGCAATGAGCTGAGATCACGCCACTGCACTCCAGCCTGGGCAACAGAGTGAGACTCATCTCAAAAAAAATAATAATAATTAGAGAAATTTAACCCTCAGTGTTGCTTTTAAGTTAAATAAAGGCTAGATGCGGTGGCTCATGCCTGTAATCCCAGCACTTTAGGAGGCCAAGGCAGGCAGCTCATGAGGTCAAGAGATCAAAACCATCCCCTGGCCAACGTGGTGAAACCCCGTCTCTACAAATATTACAAAAATCAGCTGGGTGCGGTGGTGCATGCCTGTAGTCCCAGCTACTCGGGAGGCTGAGGCAGGAGAATCACTTAAACCCAGGAGGTGGAGGATACAGTGAGCCAAGATTGCACCACTGCACTCCAGCCTGGCAACAGAGCGAGACTCCATCTCAAAAAAAAAAAAAAGAGTTAAATAAAGATTGGAACTGAATGTCATCCTGAGCCCAGAGTTTCAGCCCTAAGTAAAACAATCAAAGGCATATCCCTTCGTTCCTCAGACTAATCGACTGTGCAGAGGTTGTGCTGCAAGGCACCTGCAAATCTTCTGTTGCCTACTCCCAACACCAAGAGAGCCATGCCAGCTCCACAACACAGAACCACTCGAAAACTTCAAGTATCCTGGATATTATTCAGCAATGTATTTAAAATAAAGTAAAGCCGGATGCAGTGGCTCACTCCTGCAATCCCAACACTTTGGGAGGCCGAGGCAGGCGGATCACCTGAGGTCAGGAGTTCAAGAATAGCGTGGCCAACGTGGTGAAACTCTGTCTGTACTAAAAATAAAAAAATTAGCCAGGCATGGTGGTGGACATCTGTAATCCCAGCTACGCAGGAGGCTGAGGCAGAAGAATCACCTGAACTTGGGAGGCGGAGTTTGTAGTGAGCGGAGATCACACCACTACACTCCAGCCTGGGCAACAAAAGCAAAACTCCATCTCAAAATAAAAATAAACTAAGACAAAGAGTTTTCAGGCAAATTCTTCTCTGGGTATCCTGTTTTATCTCCTAACAAAACGAATCAAAATGTGGTCCACCTAGAGAGGAGAAGTACCCCCCAATGTTTGGGGATTCTAAGGCATTACCTACACATGTGCTGTTGTCTCTTAGCCTGCAGAAGAAGAGATATAGGCCTCATCCCCATAAGAGACCAAACACCTCAAAAACCCAGATGTCAAATTTTCTAGGAAACCCTCTTGGACTGCTCAAAGAGTAAAATTTGATAGAAATAGGAAGCATTCAGCCGGGCGGGGTGTCTCACGCCTGTAATCCTAGCACTCTGGGAGGCCAAGGTCAGGAAATCAAAACCATCCTGGCCAACATAGTGAAACCCAGTCTCTACTGAAAATACAAAAATTAGCTGGGTGTGGTGGCGCATGCCTGTAACCCCAGCTACTCGGGAGGCTGAGGCAGGAGAATGGCTTGAACCCGGGAGGCGGAGATTTCAGTGAGCCGAGATGGGGCCACTGCACTCCAGCCTGGCGACAAAGCAAGACTCTCTAAAAAAAGAAAGGAAATAGGAAGCATTCACTAGTGATTTATGATTGATATCAACTAAGATTACTTAGTAAGTCTAGAATCACACCTGAGATATAACTCCTTACATTTCATTTGTTTTTTTTTCTGGATTCAAATCCTGTAGGCAAAATCAGCTTTAAAAAATACAGAAGTGCCTTTTTAAAGAATAAACAGTTTCGAAAAAACAGCAAATTCAAAAGGATAGTGGATTAAATTTCAACATTGACTTTAATCAAAATGTAATTTTAGGCTGTTTAGATTCCCTGGGCCTGTTTCTTAAACCCTTACAATGGGTGTCCACTATATAAGGTTTTTTTCAAGAAACAAATGAAACAACATGTAAAACATCTCAGCACAGTTCCAACACATAGGAGACCTACAAAAGTCAGTAATTCTTTTTATAGTCTGTCTCTAGAGTACATTGACACTAGCTTCATTCCTATAACTAGTTCTCGGTCTAAATAGAGTTGTCCAAGGCCGGGTGCCATGGCTCACGCCTGTAATCCCAGCACTTTGGGAGGCTGAGGCAGGCGGATCACAAGTCAGGAGTTCAAGACCAGCCTAGCCAATATGGTGAAACCTCGTCTCTACTAAACATACAAAAAATTAGCTGGGCATGGTGGCGGGTGCCTGTTGTCCCAGCTACTCGGGAGGCTGAGGCAGGAGAATCACTTGAGACTGGGAGGCAGAGGTTGCAGTGAGCCGAGATTGCGCCAATCTCGAGATTGCGCCACTGCACTCTAGCCTGTCTCAAAAAAATAAATAAATAATAAATAATAATAAAAAAAAAACTAGAGTTGTCCAATATGATGTTTATTAGCCACATGTGACTACTGAGCACTTGAAATGTGGCTAGTCCGAGATATGAGCTTTAAGTGTAAAATATTGGATTTCTAAGACCTAGTGAAAAAGGTAACAGAAAATCTTGTCAATATTCTGTATATTGATTATATGTGAAGTGATAATACTTCGGATATTCTGAATTAAATAAGATATATTATTAAAATTCATTTCACCTTTTTGACTCACATATTTCTATTGGACGGTCTAGTCTATACTTTGACTTCAAGCTGGTAATTATGGTCTCTTAACCATGCAGTGGACTGCTTGACAGATGTCACTCGGGTTAAAGCCACTCCTTATCCAGCACTCATTTTAACGCTCCCAACTTCCACAACCGGGGAAAGCTAGCGACCTAAAACTCTTAATTTTAAAAAATCCAGATCCCACAGATCTGCTGAGGAAACGCGACTGTCACCAAGAGACTCAGAAGAGATGTCTTGAAGGAAAAACCCCCGTGGGTGTCAGTCAGTCCTACCGGGGGACTGGGAACTTCAGCATAAAAAGGTCACCCTTAGGAAAGTGAGAAGGGGCGACGGAACGAGCAAATCAGAAGGAGCCCAATGGGGAGCCCACGGAGTAGAGATCTGAGGAGGAAAAGCCTTTCAGCTTGTGGGGACGGGAGAAAGCGAGGGGGCGAGTCTGAAGCCAGCGGCCAAGGGGCTCTGCTCCAAGCCGGAGACTATAGAAAAGAGCAGTACCTTAAGAATCCCCCTCATCTTTGCCAAAAAGGGGCGGAACTCCTCGGGTGGCACCTCTGGATACAGCTGGCTCCGTAGCAGCTCCTCTGTGATGCCGGGATGCCCGTGGAAAGTGTCCTGGGCTAGCGCATTCAGCAGCCCGTTCAGGGGCTTGCTACCCTCAAGCTCGCCCGCCGCCATGCTCTGCGAAAGCCCCGCCCCGCAACAGCTGAGCCGTGCCCCGCCACGGCGGCCGAGATGTGCCTAAATAGCCTGTGCAAAAGCACCACGGGGAAGCTGCAGGCAAGACTTCCCCAGGTGTCAGAGTTGGCAGCTTACAGCTTTGCTCTGCAAAACCCATCCCCTTAGGATACCTCCACGGAAATATCCGTTTGGTTCCAGGAGGGTCACTTTGCTTCCCCTGATCCCCTTCATCACTGCAGAGCCTACTGGAAAGAAAGATTGCTCGCAGAGATTATTGGAGATGGGGTAGCAGCCTACAAGGTTGGCAGTTTTAATTTTTAGATGGCTGCATCTCATTCCAGGCCTTGCCAACCCATTAGCTGAATAGGATCGATCACTCAGATTTAATCTCTGCCTAATCCTTACCTGTCATCCTTTGTTCCAGAAAATTTAACAATCTCCTGATTACATAATGTTTTTGTTTGGGCTGTTAATTGCCTTTTTATATACACTTGTCTTGTCTTTCCAGCTAGATCAGTGGTTCTGATCCAGTGTTCTTTTATATAACAAATATTTTGTTAACACCTTATTTACTATCCTGATATTAAATGCATAGCTAACACAACCTCCCACCCATATAATTTCAAAAAATCAATATATTATTCAGCCATAAAATTGAATAAAGTACTGATACATGCTACAACATGAATGAGACTTAAAAACAGGGTAAGTAGAAGAAGTCAGACATAAAAGGCCAAATATTGGACATCTGATTCATATGAAATGTTCAGAATAGACAAATCCACCGAGACTGAAAGTACTGTAATAGCTGCCAGAATCTGGAAGAGGGAGCGAATGGGCAGTGACTGTTTATAGGTACAGAGTTTCTTTGGGGCATGATGAAAACATTCTGGAAGTGGAAGCACAACCTTGTGAATATACTAAAACCCACTGAATTGTACAGTTTAAAAGATTAGTAAAATGTTTGTATAAACAAACTCTTTTATATTTGGCCTACTAAACTAATGAAGAGAGAACAGCTGTCTAAAGTTACATTATGGAAATCTCTGTTGTGCCAACATACAAAAATCGTTGTTCTCTTGAATATGATTAAGGTATTGTGTTTGGAAGTAGCCTTGAGGGTTCAACCTTTTTTTTTTTTTTTTTTTCAGACTGGGTTTTTGAGACTCTGTTGCCCAGGCTGGAGTGCAGTGACATGATCTTGGCTCACTACAACCTCTGACTGGGCTCAAGCCATCCTCCCACTCAGTCTCTCAAGTAGCTGGGAATACAGGCTCATGCCACCATGCTCAGCTAGTTTTTGTGTTTTTTTTGTAGAGACAGGTTTTTGCCATGTCACTCAGGCTGCTCTCCAACTCCTGAGCTCAAATGATCTTCCTGACTCAGCCTACCAAAGTGCTGGGATTACAGGTGTGAGCAACCGTGCGCAGCATAAAATTTCTCATTACACCTCAGTTTCAGGTACAATTTTTGGTAACTTAATCCCAGCACTTTACATGTGTTCTTCTATTGACTTTTTTCCTTTTCAATGAGGAAAATCAGCATCTGATTGTAGCTGAATTGTTTCTTTTTAATAGCCAAATGATTTCTATTTTTGTCTCAATCATACTAAGTGTATGAAAACTACACTTGCCATCATTGGTATCAACCTTTTGGTTTTTCCTTCCCTTCCTTCCTTCCTTCCTTCCTTTCTTTTTCTTTCTTTCTCTTTTATTTTCTTTTTCTTTTTGAGACACAGTTTCCCTCTGTCACCCAGGCTGGAGTGCAGTGGTGTGACCTCAGCTCACTGCAACCTCCACCTCTCAGGTTTAAGTGAATTTCCTCTCTCAGCCTCCTGAGTAGCTGGGATTACAGGTGCCTGCCACCACACCTAGCTAATTTTTGTATTTTTAGTAGAGATGGGTTTTTGTCATGTTGGCCAGGCTGGTCTAGAACTTCTGACCTCTGGTGATCCACCTGCCTCAACTTCCCAAAGTGCTGGGATTATAGGCATGAGCCATTGTGCCCGCTGGCTTCCCTTCATTTTATTAATAAAATAGGAGCAAAATGCAATCGAACATTCAAATAATTGCATAAACAAACTCATCACGAAAGGTAGTGACTGCCAAAACTGCCCTCTGACCCCTGGGGAAGTCTTGCCTCCAGCTTCCCCGTGGTGCTTTTGCACAGGCTATTTAGGCACATCTCGGCTGCCGTGGCGGGGCACGGCTCAGCTGTTCAGTTCAGTTTCAAGTGAACTGAAACTCTTGGCTGTATCACCATACTGTAGTTCAAAATATCAATTCATCAGCTGATATAGAAAAACCTGAACTGAATGAAAGGTGGGTTGCAGTGAGAATGTATAATACATAGAAGAGCAGGTGGTAAAATTGGAAGGACTACCTATATATCATTACAGTCAATGACTCTATCTAGTAGTTTAAAAGCTTATTTTTCAATTTTTTCTTAATAGACTTTAACAGGCCTACTTTTTCCAGGGAAGCAATGACAGAAGAGTGTGCCAGGTAAAGGATACATCAATGTCCACTGAGGCTAAGGATCCATTTGTACTAGTAATCTTCAAAAACCAGACACCCTTCGCAGAGCCCCCACTGAGGATCTAAGCTTCTGCAAGATTCCTCTAAATAGAGGCCTCTACTTCCCTTGATTTTCCAGGAGAATGCTGGTCTCTCATTTCCCTCTAAACCTTTCCACTTTTATTCTGTTTTTTGTCAGATTGAAAAGAAATCACCGAAGGTTTATTTCAAGGTTGCTTCACATTGGCATAATTAGGCTTATTGTCTTTAGCCAATTGGGTATTGTTCCTTTTTAAATAATTATATAATACTTCTTAAAAACATCCCGAAACCCCGGCTCTTAAAGACAAGGATGGAATACTTTGACTATCTAACAGGAGCAGATCTTTATCTTCAATCAGATGCTTATTGTTAAGGAAGAAAAAAACAGTAGAACACACACACACAATGCTAGAATGATTTTATTCATTGATTCAACAAATATATGAATCCTTATGAAGCAAAGTGCTAGCTTCTAAGAGGGTACAAAATGTGTAAACTCGGGTCATTACCCTGAATTTATTATTTCACTGGGGCAATTAGGCATACATGTTTAAAAAGGTCATGATACTAAGGGAGTTTATGAATAAAGCGTGAGATGTGTTATACAGATTATAGTTGCTGTGGAAGTTCCGCCCTTTTGAATTCTCGGTTCATTACTACTCTTATAATTTCAGATGCTCTTGTACCCTTTCTAGACTTCATGCCCAGCCACTTTAATTACATTAGCATCTCCGAATCCTCTGCCCACTTGATCTTTCATATCTGCCTTATTAATCCCTACCCCTGGGTAAGCTCCACTGTCTGCTTTCTCAGTTTACTCTCCCAGGGTGCTAAGCCTAGCTGGAGAGAATTGTGTTCTTTGCTTTATCTGATTGTCTATGTGATATTGAACAGTAGTTCTTCCAATTTTTCCTGCTCTTGGAGCTCATGATCCCAGAGGTTCCTTTATCTCAGCAGAAGACCTGATCTCCTCCTTTGATGAAGGAACCAAGAACTTGATATCATCTTCCATTTTTCCAATCTGAAAATTTTTCTGATCCTCACTCTTCCTTTCCAAAAAAAACTTCACTCTTTACTGATGATCCTACCCCCTAGAAACTTCCTCCAGAATTTGACCTAACTATGATTTCCCCTCTCCTTGTGTGATCTTCACTCTCGGTCTCCACTGGCTCCTTCTTCTCAATCCACAAGCATGTTTAAGACTCTCCTTTTACAGCTGTGCGTGGTGGCTCACGCCCCTAATCCCAGCACTTTGGGAGGCGGAGGCGGGTGGATCACCTGAGGTCAGGAGTTCAAGATCAGCCTGGCCAACATGGTGTAACCCTGCCTCTACTAAAAATACAAAAATTAGCCAGGTGTGGTGGTGTGCTCCTGTAATCCCAGTTACTCAGGAGGCTGAGGCAGGAGAATCGCTTGAACCCAGGAGGTGGAGGTTGCAGTGAGCCAAGATCATGCCATTGCACTCCAGCCTGGGCAACAAGAGTAAAACTTTGTCTAAAAAAAAGAAAAAGAAAAAAAAGACAAGACTCTCCTTTTCCAACCTCCTGCATTAGTTATCTATTACTGCAT
>NC_045448.1:62351120-62429388 GCF_002776525.5 Piliocolobus tephrosceles | reverse complement strand
ATTTTTAATTTTTTCCATTTACCACCACTGAAAAAATACAGATACAGTGGATTAATGTTAAATAAAAAAAAACACAGAAAGTAAAAGATTGGAAAACTACAAAAAATAAACTGGCATTTCTGGTGTAAGCAAATGGACAGCTCAATAGAACAAAAGCCCAGAAACATGCCCCGAATAGGCTGTATTTTGTAAAAGACAGGTAACATATATGGAGAAAAGGACAGATTATTCAAATGAGTGCTATTGGGAGAATTAGTTAACCATTTGGGGTAAAATACATTTAAGCATTTAAGCTCCCAGTTGACATAATATTCATTCCAGGTGATTTAAGAGATAAATAAGAAAAATTTTTTTAAGAAAATTTTTTTCAGTTCCCATTTATTTTTGCTTCTTGGGGCAGTGTCATCTTTTCAATATGAAAAAAAACACGAAACAGAAATCTGAAGTACAGGAAAGAAGAAAACCAAGTGTGTGTGGGGGGAAGCAACAGCAAAAGGAAGACGAGATGTTGCAAAAAAAAAAAAAAAAAATGGAGGGGTAGTTCCCCTCTCCTCTGGGGAATGACTCCAACACTAATGTGGCAGTATACACTATTCTACATAAAGCCAGAGATGTTAATTCTTTTGGGAGATAAGAAAAGGTGGAGATGGCCGGGCGCTGTGGCTTATGCCTGTAATCACAGCACTTTGGGAGGCCGAGGCGGGTGGCTCACCTGAGGTCAGGAGTTCGAGAACAGCCCGGCCAACATGGCAAAAGCCCGTCTCTACTAAAAATGCAAAAAATTAGCCAGGCGTAGTGGCGGGTGCCTGTAATCACAGCCTACTCCACAGTCTGAGGCATGAGAATCCCTTGAACTTGGGTGGAAGTGGTTGGCAGTGAGCTAATTTTTGTATTTTTTGTAGGGATGAGTTTCCCCATGTTGTCCAAGCTAATCTCCAACTCCTGGGTTCAAGCCATCTGCCCACCTCAGCCTCCCAAAGTGCTAGGACTACAGGCATGAGCCCCCGCACCTGAGTAGAAGTTATGCTTTGTTCTGTTCAAGGAACAACAGGGATATTTATGTGTCTAAAACCAGTGATCTAAGAGGAAAATAGCAGTATATGTAATGAAAATTGGGGGTTTGGGAAGGGGGGTTCTAAATAGGAGTAAGAATCTTAACCTTTTTTGTGCTATGGCACCTTTGCAAGTGTGGTGAAACCTATGTCGTTTCAGTGTTTTCAAGTGTTTTAAAACATAGGATTACAAAGGAAAGCAATTATATTAAAAAAACAGTTGGAATATTAACAGATTTATAAAAAAGTAAAACATATTAACATTAAATATCAAGAACAAATGGCAAACAAAGCTAGCAGAGGAATAAAATAATAAAAAAAAAACAGAGATAAAACAGAAAAATGGAATCAACAAAACCAAAAGTTGGTTCTTAAAAAGATTAACAAAAATTAATAAAATTTGGGCTAAATTGACTTAAGGAAAAAAAGACTCAGATTACTAAAAAATGAAAATGGGAACATTACCATCAATTCTACAGAAATAAAGAGGATTATATGAACAATTGTGTGCCGAAAAATGGGACAAACTAGATGAACAAATGCCTAGAAACAAAAAACCTACCAAGATTGTATCATGAAGAAATAGAAAATATGAATAGACCT
The DNA here is from genome assembly GCF_002776525.5 of Piliocolobus tephrosceles. NCBI lineage: Eukaryota > Metazoa > Chordata > Mammalia > Primates > Cercopithecidae > Piliocolobus > Piliocolobus tephrosceles. Next base: position 62,427,733 of record NC_045448.1, on the reverse strand, counting down.
GTGTATTATTCTGTTCCATGCTGCTAGTAAAGATATACCCAAGACTGGGTTTGTTTTTTTTGTTTTTTTTAAAGAAAAAAGAGGTTTAATGGACTCACAGTTCCATGTGGCTGGGGAGGCCTCACAATCACGGCAGAAAGCAAATGGCATGTCTTACATGGTGGCAGACAAGAGAGAATGAAAGAACAGTGAAGGGAGAAATCCCTTATAAAACCATCAGATTTTGTGAGACTTATTCACTACCACGAGAACAGTATGGGGGAAACTGCCCCATGATTCAGTTATCTCCCACCGGCTCCCTCCCACAACGTGGGAATTATGGGAGCTACTGTTCAAGATGAGATTTGGGTGAGGACACAGACAAACCATATTAACCTGTAATTTGTAAGGAGATTCAATCAGTAATCTAAAAATAACCTCTTGACAAAGAAAAGCCCTGGACCTGATGGCTGCACTGATGAATTCTGCTAAATGTTTAAGGAAGAACCAACACGAGTCCTTCTTAAACTCTTCCAAAACATTGAAAAGGAAAGAAAACTCTAAATCACTCTATAAAGCGAATAGTGCTCTGACACCAAAGCCAAACACAGACACCAGAAGAAAACTGCAGATCAATATCATTTAAGACTTTGATGCAAAAATCCTCAATAAAATACTAGCAAATTGAATTTAGTAGCATATTTAAAGGATTATACACCATGAACAAGTGGAATTTATTCCTAGAAATGCAAGGATAATTCAACACATGAAAATCAATCAATAGCAGTTGAGGGAAAAAAATCAATGTAATACAGCACAGTAACAGAATGGAGGGAAAAAACTTTATGATCACCTCCATTTAGGTAGAGAAAGCATTTGACAAAATTCAAAACCCTTTCATGACAAAAACACTCAAGCAGGGAATAGAAGGGGTCTGCCTCCACATAATAAAAGACGTGTATAAAACACAGTGAACATTATATTCAATAGTGAAAAACTGAAAGCTTATCCTACAAAATCAGGAACAAAGCAAGGAAGCTCACTTTTGTACTCCTATTCAACACAGCACTGGAAGTTCTAACCAGAGTGAGTAAGCGAGAAAATAATTTAAAAATAAGTCATCCACATGGGAAAGGAAGAGGTAAAATTATCTCTTCACAAATGATATGCTCTTACATATAGATAACACTAAAGATTCCATTTAAAAATGGTTATAATTAATAAATGAATTCAGCAAGGTAGGAGGATATGAAAGTAGGAGGATATTAAATCAACATGCTGCAAAATTCAATTGCATTTTTATTCACTAACGATGAAGCTATCCCAAAAGGAAATTAAGAAAATTCCAGCCAGGCACGGTGGCTCACACCTGTAATCCCAGCACTTTGGGAGGCCAAGATGGGTGGATCACTTGAGGTCAGAAGTTTGAGACCAGCCTGGCCAACATGGCAAAACCCTGTATCTATGAAAAATACAAAAATTAATCACATGTGGTGGGAGGCACCTGTAATCCCAGTTACTCAAGGGGCTGAGGCAGGAGACTCGCTTGAACCTGGGAGGTGGAGGTTGCAGTGAGCCAAGATTGTGCCTCGCACCACTGCACTCTGGCCTGGGCAACAGAGCAAGACTCCCTCTCAAAAAAAGAAAGAAAAAAGAAAACAATTCCGTCTACAGTAACATCAAAAAAAAAAAAAAAAATTTAGGAATTAACCAAGAAAGTAAAAGATTTGTACAATTAAAACTATAAAACATTGCTAAAAGAAATTAAAGAAGACATAAATGGAAAGACATCTCATGTTCATGGATTAGAAGACAATATTGTTTAGATGTTAATATTATATAAACCAATCTTCAGATTCTATGGAATCCTTATCAAAATCCCAATGATGTTTCTGCAGAAATAGAAAACTCCATCCTAAAATTCATATGGAATTACAAGGGCTCTCAAATAGCCAAAACAATTTTGGAAAAAGAACAAAATTTAAGTACTCACTCCTGATTTCAAAACTTACTACAAAGCTACCTTACCCAAAACAAGTGTGTTACTGGCATAAAGACAGTTTTTTAAACAAATAGTGCTAGGAAAATTGGATATCCACTGCAAAATAATGAAGTAGGACTGTTACAACACATACAAAAATTAAATCAAAATGGATCGTGACCTAAATGTAAGAATTAAAATTATGAACTCTTAGGAAAAAACATATGGCAAAAACTTAGCAACACTGAATTTGGCAATGATTTTGTGAATATGACATCAGTGGTGCAGGCAACAAAAGAAAAAACTAGACAAATTGGGCTTGATGAGAATTTAAAAACTTTTGTGCATAAAAAACACCATCAGAGTAAAAAAGCAACCCACGGAATAAAACAAAATATTTACAAGTCATATATCTGATAAGGGATTAATACCCAGAATACATAAAGAACTTCCAAAAACAACAACAACAAAGCAAAACAACCCAATGTAGAAATAGGCAAAGGATTTGAATAGACTTTTCTCTAAAGAAGATACACATATGGCCAATAAGAACATGAAAAAATATTCAATGTCACTAATAATTAGGAAAATGCAAATCGAAGCTACAATCAAATACCACTTCTCACCATTCCAGTAGGATGGAAACTATTAAGAAGAAATAAGTGTTGGTGAGGATGTGAAGAAACTGGAATCTTTGTGCACTATTGGTGAGAATGTAAAATGGTGCAATCACATGGTATGACACTTCTTCAAACACTAAGAATAAAATCACTATTTGATTCAGCAATTCCACTTCTAAGTATATACCCAAAATATCTGACAGCATGGTCTTAAAGAGATATTTACATATCCAGGTTCATAGCAGTATTGTTTGCACTAGGTAAAAGGTGGAAGCAATCCAAGTGTCTATCAACAGATAAGTGGATAAGCGAAATGTGGTATACTCATACAATGGAATATTATTCAGTCTTTAAAAGAACGGAAATTCTGCCACATGCTACAACATGGATGAACCTTGAGGACATTACATGAAGTGAATTAAGCCAACCACAAAAAGACTGAATGATTCCATTTTTATGAGGTACCTAGAATAGTCAAGTTCATAAAGACAGAAAGTAGAATGTGGTTGCCAGGGACAGCTTTAAGGGGGATAGGGAGTTATTGTTCAATGAGCATACAGTTTCAGTTTTGCAAGATAAAGAATTCTGGAGATGGATGGATGGATGGTGGTGGTGGTGGTGGTAGTGGTGAAATATGTACAATATGAATGTACTTAATAAGTTAATTCCACTTTAACTGTACACTTAAAATGATTAATATAGGCAAGGTGCAAGAGTTCATGCCTGTAATCCCAGCACTTTGGGAAGCTGAGGTGGGAGGATTACTGTGCTCAGGAGTTTGAGGCTGCAGTGAGCTATGATTGTGCCACTGCACTCCAGCCTGGGCGACAGAGCTAGACCATGTCTTGTAAAATATTAAATTTAAAAACAATTAAAAATGGTTAAGATAGTAAATTTTATGCTATGTGTATTTCATCACATAAAAAATAGGGAAAAATCAAGTGGCAAGTGTGTTTTCTATAAGAGATCGTCACAACAACATTGCATTGAAGTCATTATTACTATATTTCTATTAATTGATTTTGTTGCATCCACTGCAGTTTCTGCTTTACAAAGGTGGCGGCTATGAGCATAGATATTAGGTGTTATGTCTACAGATACTCTTACATGTTACATTGTTATTGTGAATAGCAGTTTTTAGCATTATCAAGTATTCTTGCTTGTAGTACTTAACTCACCACATCAACAAATTGAAGGAAAATCTCAACAGATGTAGAAAATTCAGTTAATAAAATTCAACTCCCTAGCAAACTAGGACAAGAAGACATACTTATTAAAACCTACCAACAAAATGTCTATGGAAAACATAATAAGCAATGATTTCTTAAAATATTGAAAAATTTCCTTTGAGATTAAGAATAAGACAAGGATACCCAGTATCATCACTTTAATTATTCAGCATTGTTTTGGGTATCCTAGCCAATGCAATAAGGTGATTTAAAAAAAAAATAACAGATATGACAATTGAGAAGTATTTTTTTTTAAAAAGCAGTCATTAAGCACGGTTATATGGTTGTATATGTAGAAAAGAAGTGCAAAGGACTGAGAGTGACAAAACATTTTTGAAGAAGAAAAACAAAGTAGGACTTGTACCAGATAGCAGGACCTATTTTAAAAACTATAATAACTGAGACATTCTGCTTTGGGCCAAAGAAAGACAAACAGATCAATGGAACAGAAAAAGAAACCAGAAATTGGTACCTGCATATATGGACTTTTTGTTTGTTTGTTTGTTTTGTTTTTTGTTTTTTGTTTTCATATAATTGCACATCAGTGTGGAAAGGGTGGACTTCAATCCGCTGGAGGTATAATGTAATTTTTTTTAACTTTAGAGAAATATCTTAGGAGCTGATAGCTCTCATTATAAAGACATAATACAGAGCCTACTATCTATCCTAAGCTCATCCTGGCTCTAAATCTCTTCTCATAGCTCACTATTCCCAATCTGCAACATGCTGAACTTGCCTGGGTCTCTATAAGACAAAAACATCAGATTGAGAAAGTGTATTGTAGCTGCAATAACAAAGTTTCGTATCTCTATGTATTGCCTCTACTAAAGGTAAGCCAAACCTCAATAAAATAATCTTGATGAAATAGTGCAAAGTTCTGTCTTTAGCCACAAAATGGGAATTCATGAGAAATAAACAGAGAACATTATTAGCTATATACAAGACATAAGAAATGGTTTATCTTCTAAATTAATAATCCATGAAAACAGATGCATATCAAGAAAGAATCACTCCCTCAACAATACTTGTGTAAATGAAGGGTCCAGCTTAGTGACAATGTTTCAATAGAAGCTATAACTACAAAATGGATATTTTTGTTTGTTATTTTCATTATAAATAGAGCCAAGTTTTCTGCACAATCATATGAAAGTGTAAATTCCAAATGCCATCTCTTGAATGAAACTAAAAGGACAGGTTTTAAAATAGAAGAATAGGGCTATTAGAAACAATTTAGATTGCAAAAAAAGTCTTAAAATGCCATCGCCTCACTTCTGAATATATAATAAAGAAGACATTCAACGCTTATTTAATTAACTATGGCTACAGAGAAAGTTCATTTCACTATTACAATTGTTTAACTTCCTTGTAACATGGGTTATAAAAATTCTCTAAATTCAACTTTGCCCCATTCCCATGCCTCCCCCACTCCCCACTCCCTTCAAGATTTTTAACGAATTCAGTTACCTTGACACTGTGAGAAAAATATTTTATTTGGAATATTCCCATGGTATCATGTAACCAAATACAAGATAGACAAAAGAGAGAGGGAGACAGAAAATATGGTTGATTTTCATACATTTATATGAAAATCAGCCTTATTATTTCACAGTTGTATTGCCTTAAAAAATTATTTTATTAACATGTATTTTGTGCGAAAATTCAACTATAAATAATGAGGCTTATTTTCATACAAAACTCATAGAAATAAACCTTATCACACATACAGCATATAGCCATTTATAGATGTTACTTTTATTTTACGGTTATATACAGTTTATCATTCCTTTATCCCACTGGACTATGGCATAAGGGGCAGAAGCTGTAGTGGCTTATTTCCTGAGCAAGGACACCATGCTTGCATACACTGCACATCCAGAACTGATCCTCAGTGATCGGGCTTCCTGTGGCAACACATGTTGGCAGTTTCCCTTCTCCACTGTAAAACAAGGGGAGAAACAATTCATTATACTTTAAAACTTCTCATTAGTCTAACTTAATTTATTTAATACACTTTAAGAAACCTAAAGAATAAAAATTCCAAGATTAATGTCAAATACTTTCAATTAAAAAAGTTTTTTCAAGAAAAAACCTTTCTTACAATGAAAAAATAAAAGCATGAACACACTTGTAAGAATAAATAAAATAGGGTATAATGTTAATGTGAATTGCTTCCAAATTTAGCGCTTTACTTCCTACATTAAACATTGTACATCTAGAAATCCAAGCTTCTAATAAGGTAGAATGACATTCACTAATTAAAATTAGCCTACCCTTCCATAAGGCTGTCCAATTCAGGTTTTCTGTTATCTTTTGGAGCATGTTTGGTGAATATTTCTAAAGCGAGGTCTTCATACTGCTGTTTCTGTTCTGAACTGAGGGTCTCTAAAGATTCAAGTTTAATGAAAGCTTTTGAACAAGTCCCAAAGGCTCTGCTGGCGCATGTGCAGAGTGCTAGCAGAGAGTAGATCTCCACAGGAGGGATGATGTCTTCATAGTCTTTCAGATGAAGAGCTAAGAAAAACAGGACAATTTGGGTTTTTAAAAATAATTATTATGATATTATGAACATGCATAAGGAAGAATCTAAGTTAAGGTGTTTTCGTTGAACTTGCATGAACAAACTGAAAGCAAACGGTGTTGAGAGATGGGAGCACTAGGAGGAGGAACTAGGCTACATGATATCCAAGGGTCTGTGAAGCTGGCTAACAGCTCATCCTGTGAAAAGAACCACCACCAAATGCTACACATGGCTGTGCCAGCTCAGAAATACACACACACATACACACACACAAAATTTTGGTGTCAATTTTTCTTCAATTTGTGTTAGAAATTTCTGTGGCACTTCAGAAACAGCAAATGAGTATTATACTATGTTAATCATAAACTGCAAGATAATACCAGGTTTCCTTTTGTTAAAAAAAAAAAAAAAAAGCAAAACAATATAAGCAAAACAGTATAAAATAATATTTTTTTTCTTTGTGTTTCTCTGGACAGATTATTGCTTTTGTATTACTGATTTTGTCGTTTGTCTCACTGAAACAATAGGATTTTGTGAAAAAGTGAAAATGAGTCTCCAAGTTGTCAGTTCAGACAATTCGAGTTACAGCATCTTATTTGCAATTATACTGGAGATAAAAATCTTTCTTTAAAATGCACTGTAGACTTGGGCCTGCCGGGGGTGGGGGACTAGGGGAGAGTTAGCATTAGGAGAAATACCTAATGTAGATGACGGTTGATGGGTGCAGCACCAACCATGACACATGTATACCTATGTAACAAATCTGCACGTTCTGCACAGGTACCCCAGAACTTAAAGTATAATAAAAAAAAAGCAGACTTAATATTCGATTTAATATTAAGACAGTATTAGACTTGACATTAGATTTATAACCAATTTGTATCTTTTTCTTCTCTAGACCTTGGAATCTTAAAAATACTTTGTTATAGTATATCAAAAATTTCATAAAACAAGCTTAAAACAATATATTCGTGCGTTTTACAATCAGAATCCTATAAACTGGTTCTGGGGTCAAGTATTTACAACAAAGTTTAGTAGAAGAAATGTATATAAAATGTAATCATTCAGTTATAATAAACCATATCCTCTAATTTCATATCCAAAGCATAATAGGTTCAAGGGTAATACTTTACAGGTCATATATTGTTTCAGATCATTTTACCACTGAGAAAAAAAAAAATGAGGCATATAGAGATCTTCACCCAGTAGGTGAAGCATCTCAAGTTAAAGATCTAACTGTTCTTTTAAGTCTAAAAATAGTGTATAAATTGAATATGATACAGCTATTTTAAACAGTGTATAATTTATATCATATACTAGTCAAAACTAAATGAAGGTCTCTTATAAAATAAACAAAAATAGAAAAATAATTTTTATATATAATAACCAACTAGAAAAAAATTTACAACCTCATCATTAACATTGTTAATGTTAGGAATAAACTGAAAAATAAACGTTTAGAGCCAGCAAGAAGAAAACTACAAATTTTTAGAAACACAGATACGCAAGTGATTTCTAAAATGGACATTTCTGACAAATATCACATGTTCTCACTCATATGTGGGATCTAAAAAAGCTGACCTTGCAGAGCTTGCAGCAAGCCGAGATTGCGCCACTGTACTCCAGCCAGGGCGACAGAGCAAGACTCTGTCTAAGAAAAAAAAAAAAAAAAAAAGTTGACCTTGGCTGGCAACATGGCTGAATACGAACAGCTCCCAGCAAGATCGACGCAAAGGTGGGTGATGTCTGCATTTCCACCTGAGGTACCAGGTTCATCTCATTGGGACTGATTGGACAGTGGGTGCAGCCCAAGGAGGATGAGCCAAAGCAGGGTGGGGAGTCACCTAACCTGGGAAGTGCAAGGGGATGGGGAAATCCCTCTCTCAGCCAAGGGAAGCCATTAGGGACTGTACCATGCACTCCAGCCCAGCACTTTTAACACAGTCTTCGCAACCTGCAGACCAGGAGATTCCTTCCGGTGCCCAAGCCACCAGGGCCCTGGGTTTCCAGCACAAAACTGGGCAGCCGTTTGGGCTGACACTAAGCTAGCTGCAGGAGTTTTTTTTCATACCCCAGTGGCGCCTGGAACACCAGCGAGACAGAACTGTTAACTCCCCTGGAACGGGGGCTGAAGCCAGGGAGCCAAGTGGTCTGGCTCAGCAGGTCCCACCCCCACGGGGCCCAGTAAGCTCAAGATTCACGGGCTTGAAAGTCTCGTGGTTAGCACAGCAGTCTGAGCTCAACCTGGGATGCTTGAGCTTGGTGGGGGAAGGGGCATCCACCATTGCTGAGGCTTGAGTAGGTGGTTTCACCCTCACAGTGTAAACAAAGCTGCTGGGAAGTTGAAACTGGGCGGAGCCCACCCCAGCTCAGCAAGGCCCCTGCAGCCAGACTGCCTCCTCTCTGGGCAGGATAACTCTGAAAAAAAGCCAGCAGCCCCAATCAGGGACTTATAGATAAAACTTCCACCTCCCTGGGACAGAGTACCTGGGGGAAGGGGCGGTTGTGGGCACAGCTTCAGCAGACTTAGATGTCCCTACCTGGCAGCTCTGAAAACAGCAGCGGATCAACCAGCACCGCGTTCGAACTCTGATAAGGGACAGACTGCCTCCTCAAGTGTGTCTCTGACCCCCGTGTATCCTGACTAGGAGACATCTCCTAGTGGGTTCCTGACCCCCATGTATCCTGACTAGGAGACACCTCCCAGTAGGGGCCGACAGACACCACATACAGGAGAGCGTTGGCTGGCATCTGGCAGGTGCCCCTCTGGGACAAAGCTTCCAAAGGAAGAATAGGCAGCAATCTCTGCTGGTCTGCAGCCTCCACTGGTGGACCTCCGGCAAACTCCAGCAGACCTGTAGCAGAGGGGCCTGACTGTTAGAAGGAAAACTAACAAACAGAAAGGAATAGCATCAACATCAACAAAAAGGATGTCCACTCAGAGACCCCATCCACAGGTCACTGACTGCAAAGACCAAAAGTAGATAAATCCAGGAAGATGGGGAGAAACCAACGCAAAAAGGCTGAAAATTCCAAAAACCAAAATGCCTCTTCTCCTACAAAGGATCACAACTTCTCACCAGCAAGGGAACAAAACTGGATGGAGAATGAGTTTGATTAATTGACAGAAGCAGGTTTCAGAAGGTGGGTAATAACAAACTCCTCCCAGCTAAAGGAGCATGTTCTAACCCAATGCAAGGAAGCTAAGAACCTTGAAAAAAGGTTAGACGAATTGCTAACTAGAATTACCAGTTTCGAGAAGAACATAAATGACCTGATGGAGCTGAAAAACACAGCATGAAAACTTTGTGAAGCATACACAAGTATCAATAGCCAAATTGATCAAGCAGAAGAAAGGATACCAGAGATTGAAGATCAACTCAAGGAAATAAAGCAAGAAAACAAGATTAGAGTAAAAAGAGTGAAAAGACATGAACAAAGCCTCCAAGAAATATGGGACTATGTGAAAAGGCCAAATCTACATTTGATTGGTGTACCTGAAAGTGACGGGGAGAATGGAACCAAGCTGGAAAACACTCTTCAGGATATTATCCAGGAGAATTTCCCCAACCTAGCAAGGCAGGCCAACATTCAAATTCAGGAAATATAGAGAACACCACAAAGATACTCCTTGAGAAGAGCAACCCCAGGACACATATTGTCAGATTCACCAAGGTTGAAATGAAGGAAAAAATGTTAAGGGCAACCAGAGAGAAAGGTCGGATTACCCAAAAAGGGAAGCCCATCGGACTAACAGCAGATCTCTCAGCAGAAACCCTACAAGCCAGAAGAGAGTGGGGGCCAATATTCAACATTCTTAAAGAATTTTCAACCCAGAATTTCATATCCAGTCAAACTAAGCTTCATAAGCAATGGAGAAATAAAATCAATGTGCAAAAATAACAAGCATTCCTCTACCCCAATAATAGACAAACGGAGAGCCAAATCATAAGTGAACTCCCACTCACAATTGCTACAAAGAGAATAAAATACCTAGGAATACAATTTACAAGGTATGTGAAGGACCTCTTCAAGGAGAATTACAAACCACTGCTCAACAAAATAAGAGAGGACACAAACAAATGGAAAAACATTCCATGCTCATAGAGAGGAAGAATCAATATCGTCAAAATGGCCATACTGCCCAAAGTAATCTACAGATTCAATGCTATCCCAATCAAACTACCAGTGGCTTTCTTCAGAGAATAAGAAAAATCCTTTAAATTTCATATGGAACCAAAAAAGAGCCTGCATAGCCAAGACAATCCTAAGCAAAAAGAACAAAGCTGGAGGCATCACTCTACCTGACTACAAACTATACTACAAGGTTACAGTAACAAAAATAGCATGGTACTGGCACCAAAACAGATCTATAGACCAATGGAACAGAACAGAGGCCTCAGAAATAACGCCAAACATCTATAACCATCTGATCTTTGACAAACCTGACAGAAACAAGAAATGGGGAAGGGATTCCCTATTTAATAAATGATGTTGGGAAAACTGGCTAGCCATATGCAGAAAGCTGAAACTGGATCACTTCCTTACACCTTATACAAAAATTAACTCAAGATGGATCAAAGACTTAAACATAAGACCTAAAACCATAAAAACCCTAGAAGAAAACCTAGGCAATATCATTCAGGACATAGGCATGGGCAAAGACTTCGTGACTAAAACACCAAAAGCAGTGGCAACAAAAGCCAAAACAGAAAAATGGGATCTGATTAAACTAAAGAGCTTCTGCACAGCAAACAAACTATCAACAGAGTGAACTGGCAACCTACAGAATGGGAGAAAACTTTTGCAATCTACCCATCTGACCAAGGGCTAATAGCCAGAATCTACAAAGAACTTAAACAAATTTACAAGAAAAAAGCAAATAACCCCATCAAAAAGTGGGCAAGGGATATGAACAGACACTTCTCCAAAGAAGACATTTGTGCACCCAACAAACATATGCAAAAAAAGCTCATCACTGGTTATTAGAGAAATGCAAATCAAAACCACATTGAGATACCATCTCACACCAGTTAGAATGGTGATCACTGAAAAGTCAGGAAACAACAGATCCTAGAGAGGATGTAGAGAAACAGGAACACTTTTACACTGTTGGTGGGAGTGTAAATTAGTTCAACCATTGTGGAAGACAGTGTGGCGATTCCTCAAGGATCTAGAACTAGAAACACCATTTGACCCAGCAATCCCATTACTGGGTATATACCCAAATGATTATAAATCATTCTACTATAAAGACACAAGCACATGTATGCTTACTGCAGCACTGTTCACAATAGTAAAGATTTGGAACCAACCCAAATGCCCATCAATGATAGACTGGATAAAGAAAATGTGGCACATATACACTATGGAATACTATGCAGCCATAAAAAAGGATGCGTCCATGTCCTTTGGAGGGACATGGATGAAGCTAGAAACCAAGATTCTCAGCAAACTAACACAAGAACAGAAAACCAAACACAGATTCTCACTCGTAAGTGAGAGTTGAACAATGAGAACACACGGACACAAGGGCAAGCCATCACACACCGGGGCCCCTTTGGGGGTAGGGGGCTGGGGGAGTGATAGCATTAGGAGAAATACCCAATGTAGATGACAGGTTGAAGGGTGCAGCAAACCACCATCGCATGTGTATACCTATGTAACAAACCTGCACATTCTGCACATGTACCCAGAACTTAAAGTATAATTTTTAAAAATGTATAAATTTAGTTTCATGAATGTTGGGAATAGGCCCCCCCAAAATCTGGTCATAAACAGGCCCCAAACCTGACCATAAACAAAATCTCTGCAGCACTGTGACATGTTCATGATGGCCATAACACCCACGTTGGTAGGTTGTGGGTCTACTGGAATGAGGGCAAGGAACACCTGGTTCGGCCCAGGGCGGAAAACCACTTAAAGGCATTCTTAAACCACAAACAATAGCATGAGCAATCTGTGCCTTAAGGACATGCTCCTGCTTTAAATAACTAGCCAGACCCATCCCTTTATTTCACGCCCATCCCTTTGTTTTCCATAAGGGATACTTTTAGTTAATTGAATATCTATAGAAACAATGCTAATGACTGGCTTGCTGTTAATAAATACGTGGGTGAATCTCTGTTTGGGGCTCTCAGCTCTGAAGGCTGTGAGACCCCTGATTTCCCACTTCACACCTCTACATTTCTGTGTGTGTGTCTTTAATTCCTCTACTGCCACTGGGTTAGGGTCTTCCCAACCAAGCTGGTCTCGGCAAGTGGCGTCCATCGTGGGGGCTTGAATCCAAGTTGAAGGGTCACCGGAGCGACGGCTGGAGAACATGGAACTAGCTGGAGGACACCCAAGTACTCTTAAAGCAATCCCTGTGGTAAGAAGAGGAGCTCAGAAGCATCATGGTTTAAGAATGCCTTTAAGGGTAACAATGTGACAAGTGTTGGCTGTGGTTTGTTCCACCTTGGTTTTCACATTGATGATGAGGAGGAAGGACAGTATAATGAAGCAACAGAAGAGGTTACAGAGCAAGTTTATTGACAGCTAAAGCTAAAACTGTAAAGGAGGGAGACGTTCATCCCTACCCTTCTGCACCTGCTCATTATTATTTTGAAGAAAATGACCCTCCAAATCTTTCTTTTCCAGAGGACACTGGGCTAAAAGTAGTTGCCCCAGTGACTGTTCGAGCAGCGCCTCAAGCGACCACTCTTAGTTCTATTCAGGCAGGAATTCAGCAAGCTAGACGAGAGGGTGATTTAAAGGCTTGGCAGTTCCTTGTTAGAATACACCCCCTAGAACAACAGGGAAATATTACAGTTACATTTGAGGCTTTTCCTTTTAAATTACTCAAAGAATTTAAACAAGCTATAAATCAGTATGGACCAGGTTCTCCTTTTGTAATGGGACTGTTAAAGAATGTTGCTGTTTCCAGTCAGATGATTCCTACTGACTGGGACACTCTTACTCGAGCTTATCTAACTCCTGCTCAGTTCTTAAAATTTAAAACTTGGTGGGTGATTTGTTTTTCTAAGACCACCAGAGCGGGCACAAAAGAACCAGTGAGCAGGCAAGGGTAGGAGCAAAACTGCAAATTTATTTTGGTAACCTAGCTTCAGGGAAGTAGGTGGGTAGGGAGAGGTCTGTCGGCGTCCTTTAGAGAGTCGCCCGGTGAGCTCTCGGGCGGAGTTCCTGATACAGTCCCGACTGGGGGCTGGGAAGTCCGCGAGGGGCGCTGGCCGGGAGCGGCTTTTCTAGGAGTGGGAGGGCAATAGGCAGGGCACGGGCCTGTTGGGGGGCGTTCCACAGGTGCAACCAGGTAAATCTTGGTCTCTTCGGATTGATGTCACCTGGCGCATGCCCAGTTGGTCTGCACCTTCCTGGGCGCCAGGTGCATTTTCGCGCACACGGGAAAAGTTGGTGATGAAGAACCCAGAAGTGCACCATCTTGCCTCCGTTCGTCCAAACAGTGGGCAGATGAAGCTTCCATTCAGGCTGCTCGCAATGCCCAGGCCCAACCTCAAATTAATATAACTACAGACCAACTTTTGGGGGTTGGCAGCTGGGCTGGTTTAGATGCACAAGTGGTCATGCAGGATGATGCTATAGAACAGCTTAGAGGAGTGTGCATTAGAGCTTGGGAAAAAAAATCACTTCATGTGGAGAACAATACCCTTCCTTTTGTGCTATAAAACAGGGACCAAAAGAACCATAAGTGGATTTTATAGCTCGGTTACAGGAGTCTCTTAAAAAGGTGATTGTAGATTTGGCTGCTCAGGATATAGTGCTGCAGTTATTAGCTTTCGACAATGCTAATCCTGATTGCTGGGCTGCTCTGCAACCTATCAGAGGGAAAGCACATTTAATTGATTATATCAAGGCCTGTGATGGTATCGGAAGTAATCTGCATAAGGCTACTCTGCTAGCACAAGAAATGGTAGGACTAAGAGTGGATAAAGGAAATACTCTATTTCCTGGAGCTTGTTTTAACTGTGGGAAGCATCATCATACTAAAAAAAAAAAATGTAGAAAAAAATCAGTGAGTCAGGCCACCAGATAGGGGAAGAAAGAAAACTGCTGAGACTGAAATATGTCCAAAATGTAAAAACGGAAAACATTGGGCTAATCAGTGTCACTCTAAGTTTGATAAAGATGGGGACCCAATTTTGGGAAACACAATGAGGGGCCCGTCCCGGGCCCCATTCCAAATCGGGGCATTTCCAGCTCAGGCCATTCCCTCACCCCTGTACAATGTCTGTCCCCCACCACAGCCGGTAGTGCCACAGTAGATTTATCCTGCACAAAAGCTGTGAGTCTTCTGCCTGGGGAACTCCCGCAAAGGGTCCCAACAGGAGTCTGTGGACTCTTGCCAGCAGGCACAATAGGATTACTTTTAGGAAAGTCTAGTTTAAGTTTAAAAGGGGTACAAATACATACAGGAGTCATTGATTCAGATTACAATGGTGAAATTCAAATTGTTATATCTACTTCTGTTCCCTGGAAAGCAGAGCCAGGAGAGCACATAGCACAGCTCCTGATTGTGCCATATGTGGAAATGGGAAAAAGTGAAATTAAATGAACAGGAGGATTTGGAAGCACAAATAAACAAGACAGCTTACTGGGTAAATCAAATTACTGATCTAAACATCCTACCTGTGAAATAACTATTCAGGGAAAAAATTCAAAGGTTTGGTAGATACAGGAGCAGACATTTCAATCATTTCTCTACAGCACTGGCCATGCACGTGGCCAATTCAACCCGCTCAATTTTACATAGTTGGAGTTGGTAAAGCCCCTGTAGTATAAGTAGTTATATTTTGCATTGTGAAGGGCCTGATGGACAACCTGGGACTATTCGACCAATTATAACTTCTGTGCCTATAAATTTATGAGGGAGAGATTTATTACAACAATGGGGATCACAAGTTCTAATTCCAGAACAATTATATAGCCCTCAAAGTCAACATATAATGCAAGAAATGGGGTATGTCCCTGGTATGGGACTAGAAAAAAAATGTGCAAGGTTTGAAAGAACCACTTCAAGCAGAAAGACAAAGTTCCCGCCAAAGATTAGGATATCATTTTTGATGGCAGCCATTGTTAAGCCTCCAGAACCTCTACCTTTAAAATGGTTATTAGATAAGCCAATTTGGATAGAACAATGGCCGCTAAGAGAAACTGGAGGCTTTAGAGAAATTAGTTACTAAACAATTAGAAAATGGGCACACAGCTCCAACATTTTCTCCTTAGAATTCTCTAGTTTTTGTAATTAAGAAAAAATCAGGTAAATGGAGAATGTTAACTGACTTAACAGCCATCAATTCAGTTTTACAAACTATGGGAGCATTACAGCCAGGATTGCCTTCTGCTATAATTCCAAAAAATTGGCCTTTAATTGTCATAGATTTAAAAGACTGTTTCTTTTTTTGTTTGTTTTTGTTTGTTTTGTTTTGTTTTGTTTTGAGACAGAGTCTCGCTCTGCCGCCCAGGCTGGAGTGCAGTGGCCGGATCTCAGCTCACTGTAAGCTCCGCTTCCCGGCTTTACGCCATTCTCCTGCCTCAGCCTCCCGAGTAGCTGGGGCTACAGGCGCCCGCCACGTCGCCTGGCTAGTTTTTTGTATTTTTTAGTAGAGACGGGGTTTCACCATGTTAGCCAGGATGGTCTCAATCTCGTCCCGGCCTCCCAAAGTGCTGGGATTACAGGCTTGAGCCACCGCGCCCGGCCAAGACTGTTTCTTTACTATCCCCTTAGCTGAGCAAGACTGTGAACAATTTGCATTTACAATTCCTGTGATCAACAACCTGCAGCCTGCTAAGCATTTTCATTGTTTTACAGATGGGTCTAGCAATGGTAAAGCTTCTTATTCTGGATCAAAAGGTAAAGTTTTCCAGACGCCTTATACTTCAGTTCAAAAAGCGAAGCTTGTAGCTGTGATTGAGATATTGACTGCTTTTGACATGCCTTTTAATGTGATTTCTGATTCTTCAAACGTGGTTCATTCTACACAGTTAATTGAAAATGCTCAGTTACGACTTCATACAGATGAACAACTGATGACAAAAACAAAAAAGGGGGAGAAATAGGGATTATGGGACAGCCCATACACAATTGAATCTAGCATTATTAACTTTAAATTTTTTGAGCCTGCCCAAAGGCCAGATGTTATCAGCAGCTGAACAGCATCTACAGAAACCAGCTGCAAAGACAGAAGCAGAACAACTGGTTTGGTGGAGAGATCTGATAACAAAAAGTTGGGAAATAGGTAAAATAATAATTTGAGGTAGAGGTTATGCTTGTGTTTCTCCAGGCCAAAATCAACAGCTGATTTGGATACCATCAAGACACCTGAAACCTTACAAGCCAGATGCTGAGGAAGAGATTCCGGGATGATCCCGAGGACCCCCCGGTTGCAGCAATGTCAAAACTGACACTGAGGAGAGGAGGATCCCAGCTGTCACAAGCAACACCCGTCGAACACAGCTACCCACCTTGGGACAGATCAAGAAGCTGTCACAGATGTTGGAAGAAAATCTGAGGAAAGCGGGACAACCAGTCATAATGAGTAATTTAATGGTAGCTATGATAGCAGTGATCACCATTGCCGTGAGTATTCCTTCAATAAGGGCTGACACAGGGAACAATTATACTTATTGGGCATCTTTATCAATCTTGGCTGGCAATAATGCCTAGATGTAATCACTCTATGATGTAGTTACACATGCTTTCTGATTTCAGTATTTACCATAATAAATCTGCTCCTATAATTGAGGCATACCGCCCTCAAAAACCTATTTGTAAACAAAATTGAACCTGGCCAGAAAAAATGAACATACTTGTTTAAGAAGATTACATTGCAGAACAGGCAGAGGTGCTGCACGATTCCTATGGAATCATTATTAATTGGTCCCCTAAGGGGATGTTTAGCTTGAATTGCACCTCTCAGTCTGCGTGCCATGGCCACACTATGTTCAGATGGTCTGAACAAAACAGTCAGATGGTAGATATAAGAAGTATGGCAAGAGCTCCTATTATCTGGAACCATGGTGGTATAGTGGCACCTCCACCTCAAATGAGTAAATCTCTGTTCGGGGCTCTCAGCTCTGAAGGCTGTGAGACCCCTGATTTCCCACTTCATACATCTGTATTTCTGCGTGCATGTCTTTAATTCCTCTATCGCCACTGGGTTAGGGTCTCCCTGACCGAGCTGGTCTCAGCACACGAAGGTAGAATTTCAAATCTGTTAAGAAAGAATAAACTCAATATATGGTTTCAGGATAACTTAGATATTATAATAAACATAATATTTAAAAAACTTAAAGGAATTCCTAAGCATGAAAAATATGAAGTAAAAGACTGACAGATATGACTATATAAAAAAACACTATTAATATCATCACCACAGCTACCACTTATTGAGGGCTCACAATGTCCAGGCAGCAAAATAAGTGAGTTTTCTTTTCATGAACTTCTCAATCATTACAATAACTCTATGAGGAAGATACTATTATCCTTTCTTTACACAAAGAGAAACTGAAGCTTAGCAAGGTTAAGTAACTATAACTTATAAATGCTAGGGAAAATCAATATATATGAAAGAGGATTATTGCATATGGTCTCTAAAGAACTCTTATAAAAATAATTAAAAATAAAAATCATCCCTATAGAATTCCAGAAATATTCAAATAAAAGAATTTTTCTAAAAGTTTTCTTTTAAGATCATGACATTAGAATAAAGATTCATGATCTATTAGGATTAGAGTGTGATGTGTGATGTGCATTTGGTGATGATGTGAGCAGCAAATGGATGATGTCACCAATGTGACAGATGAAAGGTGCCGTGTCATGACAGTGCTTGCCATGGCCAAGCTGAAAGACCAGTAATGATTTAGTCATTCATATGCTTTGGCTTATAACATAATTATCATAATTACGCTCTCTGGAGTTCATATATCTAAACTCTAGAATATTGTTATTGTTAAGAAGAGACTGAGATCCTGATTACTACATGTAAATAATCTTCTATCAATTACAGTACACAAATACCATGCAATATTAGGTAGAATGTTTACACAGATCTCTGTTTAAGAATGAGGAAAGAGCTATAATATACTGCTGAGGGGAAAAATCATAATCCTGCATGTAGAAACATCTAAAAGGAAGTTTACCCAAACCTTAGCAACGATTACCTCTGAGTGATAGGATTATTTTATAAATGATTAGATTATTTTACTTTTTCTTCATATTTTTGTTTTGGCTGAAATTATTAGGTAAGTATCACTTTTATAAAACACAAGATAAATGCTATAGCAATGTAGATGTAAAATATGGAAATATTTTAAAACATGGTTTTGAAAAAGTACATAAAAGTATGCCATGTTATACTCCCAATACTGTAAAGAATAAAATTATCTTAATGTAGGTATTAAATATATTTTATGATTTTAAATATATGTATTAAGTATATTTAATATATACATGTATATATATTTTTCTCCAAAAAATATTAACTTGGCTATGAAGTATTTAACTTTGAATGGCTAGCCATATGAATGCTATACACGTTCTTTTTGCTTATCTCAAATTTCTGACATTTCTGTGAGCTATGTGTTTTCTCTGCATTAAAAAAAAACTTCAAAAATGGGAATGCATAAGACAAATTATATATAGCATAATCTCAAACGTAAGAAAATAAATCCATAGGAAAAAATGTTATTGAAGGCCACATAAAGGCAAATTGAAGAAGCTGGCCCTTCACACTCAATTTATAATATTCAGACATACTATACACATTAGGTGACACGCCCACCTGTCTTCAGTGCAGCGTCCACATATCCCTCATAGAGCTGCCTCTGTGCAAGCATAAAGAAGTGGTAAGCCTCTGCCCCTCTCCATGCATTATCTGTGAAACGATCTGTTGTAGACAGAACTTCCTCTTCCAGCAAACCAGCCAAGGCAGAAGTGGCCTACAAGTAAAGTCAGCCCACACTTTGCATCAGTACAAACACACACACAGCATCAACTCCCGAATAACAACAGTCATTAAAGTATCTAAACGAGCAGATTTTATCATTACTAAACTATGATTACAGACTTTTTTTTAAGAGATGAGGTATTACTGTCACCCAAGCTGGAATGCAGTTGCATGGTCATAGCTCACTGCAGTCTCAAACTCACGGACCCAAGTGATCCTCCCATCTAAGCCTCCCTAGTCACTGAGATTACTGGTGTGAGCCACTGCACCCAAAACAGACTTAATTTTTTAGTATAATTCATAGTTTGTTAAACTGGTATGAATAAATTTTAAAACGTAACTAATTAGATTTTAAGTTAATCAGACATTCTTTTATGCATTAAAATAATATATCTAGGAAAGTTTTAAAACTCACTGATGAGAAAAGGAGGATTTCCCAGGTAAGTAAAATTTTTTAACAAAAATAAGACATTAAAGCAAAGACTACAGATTAGTATTACAGAAAAACAATTTTAATATTTCTAGGTAGAAATTTCTAAATTTGAAAACTAATTCTAAATCAGTCATTATTTTTCTTCCTATCATTTAAAGAAACAAATGCAGACACGCAAATTAAATGACCTGTCCATAAGAGAAGTTTGACAGTCTCTTTCTCTTTTTTCTTAAACACTTCGGATGATTTAATGTTATTTAACCTGCTACTTTACCTCTGAACTTTTTCCTTTAACTTTTCCTCGCTGGGCATTCTTCATCTGTTCATGGTGTTGCTCTATAAGTAAGGCTGACATTACATAGAGCTTCTTGACACGTAAAGGTTTACTTCCTTTCTTTGCCTCTTCATCTGCAACCTTAAACATTTTTAAAAATTGAGGGAAGTTACTTCTTATCTATATTTGTACAAATATAATCATTTCCAAAACTAACAAATTTGATTCCCTAAAAAAGGAGGAAAATCAGTAAGATGGAATACAAATACCACCTATTTAAGATAAATACTTTAAAACCTATCTTCTTTTCATTAGTACCTATATATATTTAGTTCTTTCCTTAGTATTTAGCCCTAGGAATTGGAACTCAGATCACTCTTAGAAAATGAGAGGTGCTGTTAGATAACTACATCAGAATAAAGAAAGTGTTGATGAAATGCTGGTATTTTCCATAACACAAAGATTTTTAAAATAAAGTTCCAAGTACACAAAGAAATCATGCTGTTAACACGGTGCATTCTTCAGAAGCTGAAACTTATTTAAATGATTTTGAGAGAAATTTTTCCTTTTTCATTAAATTAAACGGGAATAGAATAGAACGTAAAATGTGTATACACTAATACTATACTAATTATCTTCCCTCCAAATAAATATTATGTAAAGTATAATATTTAAAACTTGTACATTTAAAAGAACTCAAAACTCTATTATCAACAAAATTTAATTCCCTGTTGTAGAAATTTGTTCTTTGTAGTTTCAGCACTTTCTTTAACTCTTAAACTCCAGTATTCAACATAAAATTGTTTAGGTATTAGTAAGTTGCTAATATTAATAAACATCTTTGTTGGTAAAAGGCAGTAACACTAAAATAATGTATACGGAAGCAATAAAACCAGAGTGGTTTTGTTGTAATAAATATTTGTTTCCAAAGAAAATGGAGAATGTGCTCTTTCATATATTAAAATATTGTGACTGGAACAAATCAAATATTCACTAAGATTTTTACATTACCTTAAACATCAGTTTAGCAGCATCCAAAAAGTAATTGGCTTTCCGATAGAGTTCTATGGCATCAAAAGTTTTATTCTTTTCCAGTAAATGAGATGCATACCTAGCTAACAGAGATCCAATTTCTTTCATACTATGATTTTGAGCCAATTCAACAGCTTTGTTCCACTAGGAGAAAAATTACACCATTCAGTCACCCAAGTATTTACGGTCACATAGATCATAAAATTCACACAAGAAAGCTTAAACTTTATAATAAAAGCCCAATTTCCAAATTAAAAATGGTTATATTTTAAAAATAGCATTTAAAATCACAGCAACACAAGTTATATAAGCATACATCAAAATGATTAAGTGATCTCTAAGACTCTGATTTGCTTAAGAAATACATGTGAAAATGAAAGTTTCAAAGTTTATAATCATATTAATCTTGTAATTCTCATCTTACAAAACATCAAGCAAGAAAAAGACACACTTGTTTACATTTTATAGTAAAACAAAATATGCAATTTCAGTTGTGAAAATATCCTACTAGATTTGACATTTAAAAATTATTTTTATAAAGCAAATGAGGTCTTAAAAATACTTTAAGAAAAATATTAAAAGAATACATTGATTGTCAATAGTTTCTGTAATAACTCTGTACTTTTAGTTTAATTTCAGCTCTTAAAAATATCAAATGTATGTTTTCTATAAAGGAAAAGGAAAACAGATTTGCCAAAATAAATATTGATAAAGTGACTCGATTCCTTCCTCAGGCAATGACCGACTATTAACTGGTCCTTCTTTGGAAACAAAACCCAACCCTAATAAAATGCAGAAAATTATGAAATTACTTCCAGACAAAAACTTGCCAGACTAAAAGCACAGGGTTTGTTCATGCGCCTATACTGAGCTGGCTATAAGTGGGTCACCCCTCACGGTAGCACTTTAAGAGGTAAGTGCAACTTTCTTGGTCCTCAATTAAGAGAATACCTGCCTGGCTCCTTTCATAAAATTCATGTCAGGCTCTCCAACCCTTACATTGCCAATAATCTTTAAAAGATCACTAGGGTGACTTTAATTTGGCTTGACTTAAAAATTCCTAAGACAAAAAGCTGCACAGACAGAAAGTTTCAGTTCCTACTTGGTTGAGATGTACGCAGGTATCTACCGCTGCCTTTGGTTGATTGCATTTCAAAAATGCAGTCACTGCTTGTTCACACATCCCAACTCTGACAAACATTTGTGCTATTTCCTGTACAAACAAAACAATACTATCAGATTTCATAGAGCAAAGAAATTCCTTATATTTTAATTTCACAAAACTCCATAGGGACGTATGAGTATTAAATTTACTGGTAGTTACAGATTTTTCTTGTAAACAGACGCAAGGGCAGAGGGTACAATTGAGAACGGATGCTAAGGCATCACTTCTATAAAATCAGAGCTTCACTGGCTCAGGCTGTGGATCTGATTTTTAGCAAGGCCCTGAAGACACTGCACTCCTTTCTTCTCTCAGTTCAGTAGCTAGTACACAGAAATGTCAAGCTCCAAAACAAATCCCCCACAAGTGCGTGAAAAAAACCTTTATGTCAATTGGTGGTATACTCAGGGCTAATTATTAACTAGAGACTTAAGGGAAATCTCACATCCATAGAGTTCTCAAATACTTCTGTAAAGAAATGTCCTAGAGAAGTCTGCCATTAATCAATTCAGGAAGCTAGACCCAAAACAGAACTCCCTTGGAAAGTGGTGGGAGCAAGGAAGAAGAACCACCACCACCACCACCACCACCACCACCACCACAAATCTTACTTGTTCAGCTGCACTGGCCATTTTCAGAACACCATTTTTTTTCTTTCAGAATATCTAATTAGCCAGAGGTTTTCCCTCCCCAACCCTTCTACAATATTTTTAGAAGTATGAAAATATATTTTATATCCAACTATCTTTTTAAAAACAATGCTTATATTTTTCTGATAAGGGAATATATTCTAATTGTAAAAAAAAAAATTACAAAACATGAAAAAGTGAAATTACTCATAACCTTATCATTTATAAGAAACCTCTCTCAATAGTCTGGTGTAATTTCTTAACATCTTTGTCCTATGAATATATATGTATATGTTTGTGTTGTACACAATCATACAATACATAATTTTGTGTCCCGTATTTCCTACTTAAATATTGTATACACCTTCCCATATTATTAAACATTCTTCTATAACTTTATTTAAAACTTATAATACTAAAATCTTTACTATTTTAGTTATTTAATTATTATTATAGTTATAATTACTTAGTATTTACTCAGGAATATTACTTTTCTGGATACCCTACAGCAAAATGTTTGTTGGTGTCATCAGACACATCTAACAGACAACACTAATGGAGGATACACTCTTCGCTATACCCCAGGGTTCTAAGTAATTTCAGTTTCTTTCCTACTCAAGAAAACCCATAGGATTGAAAATAAGGGGGAGTGAAAATACCATTACAGAGATAACTGCTCAAATTCACAATAGGGAAAACTGAATTGCCATAATTCCATACTTACCTATTAGCTAATAGGCAAAATCTTTGAAGTGGAACTCACAACTGATATACGTTCAGACTCTGCAGTTGAGAGCCGTCAGCTCTACAAGCATTGTACAGCTTAGTGATTTACATATTAAACACATAAAATACAAACTTATTTACAGTATTCAACAATTAATTAAGAGGCTCTAAAAGAACATTCGAAAGCAAGAGAACTCTTTTCGATTTCTCTTTTAACTTGAAATACTTTATTGTTAATATAACATAGTAAAAGTTGAGCAATCATTTTAAACTTAAGTTACAGCAAATTTCAAACAATTTCAGATTATTTTGAAGCAAATCCCTAGCAATATACCATTTCATCTGTAAATATTTCATGTATTCAGCTAACATTTAAAAAGCAACTTTATAAATCTTAACAGACAACACGAGACTGTGGTAATGTTAAAGTAGTAGGAACGTGAATGACTTTCCCCCTCCATTTTCAAGCATTCTATATAATTTATATATTGCTTTATAATTAAAAGCATCATTCCATGTCTAAGAAACTGTAAAATTATAGATTTTTAATTTTCTTTATTGTAACATAAAATTTTATAAAGTAACCTAACAATTCCAAAACCTAAAATTTGCAATACCTACTGGAAGTAACTTGTGGTTTTCTGGAAGTGAAATGGCAAGGTTCTCTAATCCCTCATAATCCTCTAACATATAGTAACATTCAGCTAAGCGTTCCTGGTTCCGCCCTTGTACATAATATTGTACAGCATTCGACCTACAGAAAGAAAAAAGGAAAAGCTTGTAGAACTAATACGAATCTCCTGATAAATAAGCCCTTTCAACCAAAATGTTCCTTCATCAGAATTCCCAGTGCTAGTATTACTGTTCATTATCTTCAGCTCCAGAATAACTTTCAAAATGGGGAAAAAATCTAAAGCATATTCTAGTTGTAACATTCCTTGGCTATTCTTAAGAAATACCACTGCTTTGCTCCCAAACACCGACATAAATTAAGCATACTAATCAAAATGAAAAGAACAAAAGTCAATGATTTCTGAAAATCATATATAATAAAGCAAATAAAAACATTTATTAAACTTTGTTCAAAAATAAATCATAAAACATCGTAGAATTATATACTCAAAGTATCTCTTTGACTACTATCAAAGTAGTCTCAAAGAGAAAACTGCGTGGAGCTAAGTGCAAGTTTTGTGTTTATACACTCCAAATTTTTGTAGTGCTCATCTCACAACTTCACAGGATCTCTGGCTTTCCAAGATGAATCTAGAGGTATCTGAATCTTAGAATTCAAGAAGATGATCTTCATTTCCCCAGGATTACTTCCTAGAGAAGTACTCAGGCAGCTACTAAGTGTTGCACAAATGCTTGAGGAGCTCCAGGTAAGTTACATACCACTTTTGTCGATCAGCAAAGTAGTCTCCAATGGCATTATTGGCTTGTTCCATGAGACTGTCATCTGCATCACCAGATCCAGTTTTCAGGAGCTGGAGTACTCTAAACCAATCCCCCAATTTCAGCCGGAGGCCAATAGCAAGATCCCTACAAACAAAGGCATTCATTCATTCATCTATTTGACAAATATTTACCAAGAGCCTACTGTGTGTTAGGCACAGTTCTAGCGCTGAGACTACACAGCAGTGAACAATGTGACTCTCCAAACATTTTAGAAACTTAGCCTGACTAGGTAAGAGGAAATGAGGAGCACCTGGAGGTTATGGTTTGAATGTGTGTCCCCTCCAAAATTCATGTTAAAACTTAATCTCCATTGTGATAGTATTAAGAGGTGGGGTTTTTGGGAAGTCATTATGTCTGCCCTTATGAATTGATTAACGCCCTTATAAAAGACTCTTCAGAGAATTTGCCCCTTTTGCCCTTTTCACGTTCCACTATGTAAAGGCATAACACTCAAAGCACCATCTTGGAAGTAAGACAGGGCCCTCAACAGACACTAAACCTGTTGACGCCTTGACCTTAGACTTCCTAGTCTCCAGAACTGCGAGAAAAATATTTCCATTCTTTATAAATTATCCAGCCTCAGGTATCTTGTTATAGGAGTCCAAATGGTCTAAGACACCAAACTAGGGAAAAGAAAACAATGTTGTGCCTTTACTTTCCTGGACTTTCAATTTAGCAAAATAATGATTTAAATAATAATCATTTCTTTTCAGCAATTTCTGAGACATGATCAGGTTTATTTCAAAACAAAACACGGTGTAAACACATGTGGTTTTATATCTCTTTTCAGAGCCTAAGTCGTATTACAGATCTCCTGGGAGTATAAATAACATTAATGAAAATGAGATACAATGTTAACAGCTGAAATGAAGTTCAGACAGACTCTCCACCTTGAGGTTCAGTGGCTAAGATTCTCTGCTTTCACAGCAGCTGCCTGGGTTTGATTCCTGGCGAGGGAGACAGGCCTTACAGTTCTTTAATTCAAAAGAAGAAATATTTATGAAGTTCATATATTATTTTATATAAATCAAAAATGAAATATAAAGAACTAATCTCACTCCCTAACTACTTCTGATTTTTATTTTATGCCTCTTGACAACAGAAAATTAAATAATGACCTAAACAAAGAAAGAAAGAAAGAACTGGAATAATGAGCTATGTCATAAATCTGAAAGATCCCAGTCTCTGTTGTTCTATCATTTTTTCCCACCAAATAAAAAAAAAAACCCTC
The DNA here is from genome assembly GCF_002776525.5 of Piliocolobus tephrosceles. Classification (NCBI taxonomy): domain Eukaryota; kingdom Metazoa; phylum Chordata; class Mammalia; order Primates; family Cercopithecidae; genus Piliocolobus; species Piliocolobus tephrosceles. The sequence goes on along the minus strand of NC_045448.1, from coordinate 62,401,502 downwards.
CCATAGTCAGCCATTAAATTTAAAAACAGAGAAGAAAACTGCCTCCAGACTATGAAACACAAATAAATGAGAGGCATGTAGAATATCTAGGTTGTAATCCAAACGTAAAATTAATTTCTGAAAGAAACTGTATGACACACCTAATCTATTTATAGTCCCCATTTCCTGCACCTTGGTAATTTACCTTCTGTCCATCTCAAGATATGTTCTTTCAGCCTCTTCAAACCTGCCAAAGTAGCCAGCAACTTCAGCCTGTTTCACTGACTCACTCTGTAGTTTGCCCAAGCGCTTCACAAACTTAATGCCTTGGTAATCTTTGCAGCGCACAAATGCTTGCTCTGCAGTGTAGAGATCCAGTTTCTGAAGAGCTGCTTCAGCCAGTAGGCGCCTTTATTTTAAAAGAAACAAAAACATAAATGCATGCTGCAAATTACTGATAAACTAGTCTTGAATCACAATTATCAATTATTATGTCTATTGTTTCTAGAGAAACATGGTGGAAAGTAACACATGTAAACATTTTTCAAATAATATTCTGCTTATTTTGAGGACTTCCAAATCTAAAATGAATTTCTATATTTTAAAAAGAAGAGCAAGAATGGAAGTTTGTTCCCATCAGGAGGATAGCAGGGGAGCAGAGGGACAGAGCTGAGACTTTAAAAACCTACACCTGACATCTTGGGAGAGTTTGCTTTTTTTAAATACCAAAGTCGGGGGTGTGGATTGTCTTCTATGAACTGAGATGCATCTTTAATTCCAACCTTCTCAATCAGTGCTCGGCTATCTCGCAGAGACCGAATCTCAAAGTTAATTAGGTAATCCTTGTTTGGATGTTCTGGATCCTGAAAGTAAAGATGGAAACAAAAAAAAATTCAAATACTTGCTGTTAGAGTATATGTTTCTTTTTTATATTAAAAACCAGAACAGAACAAAACAAGAAAAAAAACGGCATCGTATTGTGAACAAAATAAGGAAGAGAAGTCTTCATGTTTGGGTCTTTTGAATTATTTGAAAAACACCCAAAACCCACAAGTGAAGTCCCTCCTGAGGCAATCAGGTAGCCTATGAGGAAAAGGGGACACAGGAAAATGGCAGAAGCGGTCCCTCACAGTTACGCATCCCTGTTTCCCTCTGCTCAGATTGGTTTTTCACCTGAAATGAGATAACATATCTCAAAGATTCAGCACAATGCCTAGCTGTACTATTTACAGTATTCAATATTCATTATCTCAGAACTGATCTAATGCTCTCCTGCTTCGGAACTTTGAACAGGTAAACCATCATGACTGAATCACAGCACCCAACTCTTTTCTGGCAACTGAATTACTTATCCATCTCCTCAACTCTTCTACCTGAGGCCAAGAACTGTGTCTTATTGGCTCTTAATAGTTGCTGAATTGATGAAGAGATAAACTTTGGGTAAATCATTTTACCACTGAGAGCCCTTCTTTATCTAAAAACCTTCACAAAATTCAATATAATCATCAATTACAGCAACAACACCGCAGGCATTTTCATGCATTCTAGAGCTTAAGGCAATTGGAAATTTATGAGCCTTTCTTGAAAAACACTACTAATGATGAAATCCAGCCAACTAAAAGATTAATCAAAATTAAGAACTTATGTACAGAGAAAATGTAGTAAAAAGCTTTGAATTCATTTAAATATTAAGACTAAACAACTGGAAATTAGGATTATAAGACAAAATTAAAATGTTCTAAATCTTGACCATGTAAAAATAATATATCTACAAAAGGAAAAACAGAAGAAAATGTAAGAATGTTATCTTTCAGAGTGGAAAGACAATACTATTAAAAATTAAAATATAATTTAGACTAATAACTTCCTGGTTTTTCATAATTTTTCTTCTCAACCCAGGAAAATGGTATTGTTCGTAGTGGAAAATACTATCAAAATGTCTAGAATTCCTTTAAACTCACTTTCAGGTTATCTAATTAAATTAGCACTAAAAAAGTAGATTGTACAATGATGCCATTTTTATAAAATTACTTCTGTTCATCCATCTAAATCTATCAAATCCATATTTCCATATATAACGTGCAGCTGTAAGGAATGATGTTCTGATGTTTAATCTAATGGTAATGACTAAAATATCTGAGTTGTGGGATTTACGGTTTTTTTAAACTGTTTTCAGTACTTTTCTGTATTGCTTGAATTCTACATAACTGTGCCATTTCTTTAAGCAATAAAGTATTCATTTTTAAAAATCAATTTAACCAACACTTTCTGAAAACCAACTCTATATCAGATGCTTGCTAGATGTTAGGGATTCAAGAAGCTCACTCTCTAAATATATAAAAACAGACAAAATATTTCAGTCACCTTAGTTTGACTCTACCCATTTATGACTGTTTTTTTAAAGGGCACTGGAAAAACCACATATTTGGAAAAATAAATAAATAAATAAATAAATAAGGTCTTCTTTCCCTGAATCTTTTGGGAAAGAAGACAAGCAGAAAGACATCTTCTGGCTGGGCATGGTGGCTCACGCCTGTAATCCTAACATTTTGGGAGGGCAAAGTGAGAGTTTCACTTGAACCCACGAGTTCAAGACCAGCCTGGGCCAACATGGCGAAACCCCATCTCTACAAAAAAAACCCACAAAAAATTAGCCAAGCATGGTGGCCTGTGCCTGGGATCCCAGCTACTCACGAGGCTGAGGTGGGAGGATCACTTGAGCCCAGGAGGCAGAGGCTACAGTGAGCCATGATGGCACCACTGCACTCCAGCCTGGGTGACAGAGAGAAACCTGCTGAAAAAAAAAAAAAAAAAAAGACATCTTTCTTCACATGTGAGGAAAAGGAAAAAATATTATCTGGTGGTACCGTATTCAAGTTAAACAGGCAATGAAATAAGTTCATTAGTTTTACAAGTCATATACCTTAAACAAGGACAAGAAAAGTGCTATCCATATAGAGAAGAGTCAAATAGTCAAATCTGGAGGTTACATAATCTAGGTAATAACAGCCCAGACTCCATTTTTGAGGGTTGGCTGCTGACAGCTTTTAAACCTCACCCCTTCTTCTTCCCCTCTGCCTCATACGGGGCAAGCTAATGAGAAAGTCCAGATGCTCCTTACTTTGGGGCGCCAGTGAGTTTCAAACCACGTAAGTCCCTATCCATTAAAATCCTCACCCCAGACCCACTCCCTAACTACTAAACAACAAAACAACAACAAAAACACCCTCAAGCCAGTCTCCTGTCCCTGTGCTTTCCAGACACTTCAGACAGCTTGGGAAGCCTGCCCTTCTCTCTCCTAAAAAACCTCATTATGGAAGATACATTCTTGGTGTCTCTATGGTATCATCAATCTTTACATCCAAACCAAATTTTGGGTGGGGGCCCATCCTGTTGCTGCATGGTGGTTATGATATAGAAAAATGAAACTGGTTCACAATAAAAGAGCCATAATTTACATATCAAACCCAAATATGAAAACCTGTTTCAAATTGCCACTAACTTCTGGAAATTTTAAATCTACTATCTCAATTCAAAAACTATATATATAACATAGAAAAAGTTAATGCTTTGACTAAAATGAAGGTAAAACTTCTCTCAGTATATTCTTAGAGAAAAAAAATTCTCAAACGATGGTCAATGAAGGCCAATGCAGGGGTTCAAAATCATGTCTTGAATTTAAAAAAAGAATTATTTTACAAATCCTGGAAAAAATGGAAAGAGAGATCTCTAAAAAAAGTTACTCGAGTATCTTAGAACTAGAAAAAGGCTAAACTCCTAAATAGTTCTTCAGTGCGTCGTTATTACTACAGAAACAATAACACTTAGCACTCTTTTTTTTTAAGCTCTCGCTTGGCCGTAGCATTGTGCTAATTGCTTTTCACACATTATCTTAAATAATAACAATCCTATAAGTAGTATTATTATCCATATTTTATAAAGGCAATAACTGAGACTCATACATTTTTATCACCATTTTACAGGAAAGGAAAGTGAAGCTCAAAAAGATGATGGCACCCACCTAAAGGCTGAACAATAAGAGAGCAGGGCTGGGCCTGAGATACATCTGACTCCTGGGTCCACACTGCTAACCAGGATACTACACTGCCTGGTCCAGAAATAAGTAATCCCCAGTCAAGCTAGCAACAGAAATATAACTTTTTAGGAATTACCTTTAATATCTCATCCAAAAGAACAGATTTAATTTCTAAATCCTCAAAATTACAAATATATCCAGAGGTCTGAATGGGTTCCTTTAAAGACAAAAACAAATATTATGTTTCATTATGTAAAATTTTCTCTCTTCTAACAAATCATGCTTTTAAATTTTATTATCAGAGGTTTCAGGTAAACAGAAGAGAGAATGTCATTAAAACCTATATACCCATAACCTAAGTAATTAACATGACGGTAAATATGCTTCATTTAACTTCTTGGCTGAAGTACTGTAAAGTAAATGCAGTAAATTACGGACATGATGATATTTTACCCCTAACTATTTCAGTACATATCTTTAAAACGTAAGAATTTTCTCTTACATGGCCACATTACTATGATCACACCTTACATAATTAATGTTAATTCCCTAATAGCATGTAATATTCAGTCCAATTTTCTCAATTAATAAAAAGTCTTACACAGCTTGAAATTCTAATTCATGCAATTCAATATTAAAGTTAATTCTTCATAAAACTGATAAATGCTATATTTGTATGTAAGCCCATCTATCAAAGAAATCCCACACCACACCGAACAGTCTCTCCTCTGTAACATGAACCACAGTGCATTCCTGATATATTTCCTACTCTTAAGATTTATTTGCCAATATGTAAGTGCATGAGACTGTTATATGTCTGCCTCTTATCTTAGTGTCACACAGGCTTGTTGAAATAAAGAATAGGATATGCATATTATAAAGTAAAGTAGCTACCCTAGATCTTTAGTAGAAAAAAAGGTATCAATATTATATAGACAAAAATAAATAAACTGCCAATATACTTAATACCGCTAAGAATACTGTAAAAAAAAATAGAATAATGTTGTCTGGTAATAGAAATAGTATCAGATTGCAATTTTTAAAACTATGTGTATGTATATATTTCATAAAGTAGAAAGTAACCAAAATCCAAATGAAATAACATTTCAAATTTATAACTCTGAAAGTTGGTCCTTCACATATGATTCAGAAATTATAATAAAAAGAAGACACCAAAAAGATGAACACAAGAGGTAAAAAAGGAATCATATTTAGTTTGACTTTAGTATGTTTAAGAATGAGGCTCTTATATGCATACTGTAAGTGTTTTGAGGGTTTTTAAATGTTTTTCAGGCCGGGCCCCATGGCTCATGCCTTTAATCCCAGCACTTTGGAAGGCTGAGACAAGAGGATCATTTCTGGCCTAGAGTTTGAGACCAGCTTGGCCAACACAGTGAAACACCATCTTTAAAAAAAATTAAAATTAAAAAAGTTGTTTTTATTTTAAAAATTACAAATTGTTGAATAAAATATTCAAGTTATATAAGAAAATTTCATAAAACCCCTTTATTACCTTAAAAAAGGGTTGTATTACATAAAGGTAAATAATATGCTTTAAGAGCAAAAAACAAAGGATCAGAACAAAATTTAATTTAAAAAGGAAGCATATATAATAAGATATTTCTTATAAGGTATAGGGGCCTTTTGTATACCTCGATTATTTTGATACTATATGTAAATCAAATATATTTGTATAAACATGTTTATCATTAGAAATTTTTTTTTATTTTTGGCTAGACAGTGCAACAAAACAAGATAATCAAAAGATAAACTCACAAAAGTTGATCTATGGAAAAAAAAAACACTACCAAAGAGAAAGGGAGAAAGATGGAGAGAGAGAAATAAAAAACTAAGATTTTCAAAAATAATCTGATTATTAATGCATAGGTAAATATACACATTTATGCAATTCAGATTTTAAAAATTCAACTTCTGCTGGAATTAACCAATTTTCTTTAGTTTCCAAAATTCATTAGCTAACTATTCACACACTTCATTTAAATATGAAGTTTCAGACCAGCAGGGTCTCACCTAAGCAGTATACAAGATATTTCTTTTTATTAAAAAAGTTTCCAAAGCTTTAATAATCTATACTACACCAAGAAATACTGGCACCTTTATTCAGCACACAAATCAAACGGCTTCATAATATGTACCACATAATGAATATCCTGAAGTACCCTTATTTGTCCTACAATTTTAGCATATTGTGACATACTGAGGTTTGCATATACCTAAGTGAATTTAGGGATTACATTACCTAATTTTAGCTAACCCTCACAAACTGGACAAGTGGCTTAAAAAGCTTCTTGCAAAGAACTTGTAAATTAAAAGTAATATTAATAATGCAAGCACAAGCCAACAAGGAAAGGTAGAACTGACACCTCTCTTACTCCTAGTACAGATCCTTGTGTCAGTCATCTTACGACATGAAAACAATGACAATCCTATCAGTTCTGAGCAAAAGTCAGCTAAAAGGTCAAAGTTATCAAGTAGACTATTTGAAACATGAGACTTTTATCCACTAAGTTAACAAAACCTTGCTCTAAAATCTGCATTATGCTGACATACTAGCTAATGTAGCATTAGCATGAACCATAGCAATTAGCATGACTTATAAAAATAAAGTTATATCATCCAGTAAAATTTATTTTTCTCATTCTTTTAAAATTTCTATTTTGGAGCATGATTCATAATATATTAATATGGTAGGTCATGTAAATAATTTCTAAATAGATATGTATATATAAAAGCATATATTCAAAAGTTTGGGAGCACCTTGTTTGAAAAAGAAGCAAATGTACAAAAATAAGAGTCTGATTGATGAAATTATGAGATACGAAAGAAACGTGAATATGAAATTGTAGTGCCAATGAGAAGGAAGAGCCAAGAAAAAGAACAAAAGAGCATAATCAGTACCTTCAGAGGGTCACTGGAGATGAAAATGATCAAGCAGGGAATATCAACATTAAATATTCATCTCCTAATTCTCAAAGAAAATGTGCTTTATCAGTAAAGTAAAACTTTGCACACAGATGGCATCTTTTTCTCTCAAATAATCTGAAGACTTACAGCTTAAATAAAGGTATGAATTTAGAATTCTTAACAACACTCAAAAGGATAAAAATATATTCTACTATTACCTGTCAAACAATAACTTATCTCCTAAATAATAACACAGAATACTATGTCCTGAAAGAACATACTATTAAATGTAGCGCAGCAGATCCTGTAAAACAGATCTTCTCTGTTTTGAAGAGATCATGTTCTTACATGATCAATAAGCAGCTAGAAAAGCAAATGAGCAGAGCAGCTAAACCAGCTGCGACCACAGAAAGCCAGTGTCCTTGTGAATGAAAAGAACAGAACAGCATCATTTATAAAGAAATCCAGACAGTGGGAAGGTTGTAAGAAATCCATCTAGCTCTAAATCTAACAGAAATCGAACTACATGCCAAACCAGAAAACAAATTCAAATTAAAAAATAGTATGTTTTTAAAAGGTTGTTCTGTTAAAACTACTTAAGAAACTCTTTCCACCAGGGAAAGATTTCACTTGTACCAGACTGACCATGTGTGCTATAGACACAGTATGAGCAGCCAGATATAATAAACATTCTCCCGGCCGGGCGCGGTGGCTCAAGCCTGTAATCCCAGCACTCTGGGAGGCCGAGACGGGCGGATCACGAGGTCAGGAGATCGAGACCATCCTGGCTAACATGGTGAAACCCCGTCTCTACTAAAAAATACAAAAAACTAGCCGGGCGAGGTGGCGGGCACCTGTAGTCCCAGCTACTCGGGAGGCTGAGGCAGGAGAATGGCGTGAACCCGGGAAGCGGAGCTTGCAGTGAGCTGAGATCCAGCCACTGCACTCCAGCCCCGGCGACAGGGCCAGACTCCGTCTCAAAAAAATAAAATAAATAAATAAAAAATAAACATTCTCCCTTTTCCAGGCATATGATTTGTGACTTAGTATGAGCAGGGCAAAGGATAGAAAAGACTCTTAACATTCAGAAAGTATTCTACTCCCATCCTCAAGGTTATCCTATGATTACCTGTCAAATTCCCACAATTGTTTTGTGGCAAGGATTAAATTTCCCTTGGACCCCTGGGAGCGCATGCTTACAGGTCAAATGCAACAGCCCTGAATCTGAATGCCTTTCCTTTGAACCATTTCTCAGGGTCGAGGAATCACAAAGATCCTAAGACTTGCAAAAGCCTTAACAGAACCTTTGAGAGCACTTTACATCAGGGCATTTTACATCCAAAATTCCTGAGTAGGGCTCAAATGGGGAAATGTGAAAATAATTTAGGATATTAAAGGGGCAAACAGTTTACCACTAAATAAATTATTCCAGAAACCCTTTGGCAGCTCAGGGGCCCAAGCATGCAATTTCTTCCCAAGAAGGAAGCTATACATGCAAACAAATGGAAATTAACAATGTAAAGCATTTATTAACTTATTCCTTATTATTTACAAGAGTAGAGTGCAGCAGGAGTACAGAAAATTCCAAATTGAAATCCATTACTAATTCAAGAGTCATTTAAAAGATTTATCTTCTTAATGATATTTTGATTAGATTACCAGATTATTTTGTATTTCCTAAATACAACAGCTGACAGTTGGCCAGAGTTGACTAAGTGACAGGAAAATCCAGAGCATAGAAATTAGCTGATGTGAGCCACAAGCAGAAAATCAAAATATAACCTTAAAAATGAGAACAGAGGGGGCTTCCTCATACCCAAAAGAGAGATTAATCACTGCCTGCACTTGCATACTTTTAAGAATATCTGGGTTAAGAAAGAACACAGATTTGTGAGCGATATGATAAATGTAAATAGAAATAAGACAAAGTAAGCACAGAATAAAGTGAATAAAGAGACAGAAAAGAATGAATGGACAAGGAAATTTGAAAACTGTATTTTTTTGATTAGGTTCTTTTAAGAAATTCTGGTAGATAAGACTACTGACTTTCTTAGTTTTCTTAAGTTTGACAAAGAAAAAAAAAAGACTAGTGACCATGGCTCCACCTTTTTAGAACAGATAAATAAATGCCTAGGAAGTACCTTTCAGAGAAACTAGAGAATATTTAATAGATAAGCATTTTCTCACCTAAGACCAAATATTTTTAAAATCCACAGAAATTTTCCTATTTATTTTCAGAAATTCATGCAGCCATGTTGGCACTGCTGTTCAACAAACTTCTTAAAGAAACAAGGGGGAATCATCCAGGTTTTTATATTTGGCTCACTATTTATAGACTGTTAACACTCATTTCTTGTTTTTACCTCAGGATCCAAGTTTCTGAACACATACATTCTTGTCTTCTCCATCATTGCAAACAAATCAGGATTATCTTTGGCCCACTTCATATCCCAGACATCTCTTCGCTCCAATTTTAACAACTCTCCAACTACTTGCTGTCCTGTACTGTCCATTACTCGAGCATCCAAGTCAAAGAAAGTCAGAACTCCTGAGATATCTATGACAGCAAGACGGCTAAAAATAATGCAATTGGAGAAAAGGAAAAAACTATAAAATTACTATCAGCAATCATGAGAATAATTACCTACAGCCATTCTTCTTCAAAATCAGATCATCAGAAAACTGGAATACATTAGAAATGGCTTAAATTTTTTAAAATAAATTTGATACAAGATATGGACTACTCTCCATTTTGCTCTCTTCTGAGGAAAATGTATCCAAAGAGATGAAACCAACGGGTATGAAATATAAAATAATCTCAATGCTTTTAAGTTTTAAGAGTAAAAATTATACTAGTACTTCCATATGCCCCATTAAAGACATTTAAACCAAATGCAGTATAAAATAAAACCATACTGAATTTTAAGACAAGTTCAATAGACACACCCATCTTTACATTTATTACATATAAATCTAACAATCCCAACTGATAATTCCTAAGTCTAACATCTACATGAGCAGAGTTTTCAGGCTTACCTAGAGTTGCAATTCAAGGATAACTGGTAGCCTCGACAATTAAGGGAATATTTTTGAATCAAACCAACATTAGGTAGACTGTATCTCTGAATGGTGCCAGATTCACGACCCTATGGAAATTACTTTTGATTACTTAATTAAGCATATGTGTATCATAATATTAAACTACAACTATTTCTCTATATGTCTATACATTTGTCTTAAAACCAAAGTGATGTCACAGCAAATTCTCAATTCTAATAACGAATTATGTTCTTAAGTATATATTTATCTATTAATTTAATTAAACCTTTTTCAAACAGCTGAAGTATTCTAATTTTTTTTCATGTAATGTTCAAGAAAGAAGTCAGAAACCTAGCACTTTAGTAATACACAAATTCTTCTATCACAAGGAAAAAAATCTAAAGTTACTTATATTTGTTATCTAGGTTAATATTCAGGGCACATTAAAAGCTAAAACATAAAGTACTTGTTGAGTTAAATTACACAAATCAACAGAAAATCATATGAAATAACTGTTATGAAAGTCTAGGTTTTTAGCCTATAGCCATCCATCTGATACTAGTTTTTAGCAAAAGGAAAGATGATCTGAATGCAGTGATACCATGAGTATTAGTTTAAATATGTTTAAAAAAAAAAAAGCAGCATATAATTGTCTACACAACTCAGGGCAAATCTTAAAGTTGACAGATCAACAGTAAGTACAATGCCATGAGAGAACTGTGGGTTTCAAACCCTTGGCTGCCTCAGGCCATGGCAATGGGACAAAGTGGAAGCCTCCACACAGCTGATCTTCACCTCTCCTCTTTTTAATCAGAGAACCACTGCTTTTGCAGCTGAGTCTCATGAGGGCTTATCAGAAAGGAGGAAATACTATAGAAATATTACGCTCTTAAGATTTTTCCTCCCATAAAATTAGCTCATGGCTGAGGAATGTAACTAGAACTGGAATATATACTATTAAGGTTTTGTTTACATAATTCAAATGCAATAACCCCAGCAGCATTACTGTATTAAAGTAAAAATTTATTTCTAAAATTAATATTTTCAAATCTTAGAGGTCAAGAGAAGACACTATGTCATTGATTCTATCTGAAAAATTCAGCTGAAATTTGCCATAGGTTTCTCTATTTTACTGGCTGGCAAACATGTTACCTCATCATTCTAAGTCTTCTGAAAGTAGCTGAGCCAAAGCACTTTCTCCAACATAAAATATCGGGCTACACAGAGGAGGAAACTTTCTAATACCTACTACCACCATGCAATCTGCCCCACATCCATCAACCTTCCACAGGACTCATTCCACTCAGTGTCAGAAACCGTAAGTGTAGCCTGTCTTCTCGTCTGGTCATCATTCTATTGCTTTCATAAATAGCTGTTTTTGCAAATGGTTAATAATTTGTGAGGAAAGCTTTAAAACTTTCTTATTTCTTATACTGAACTTATATTCAGGGTACAGTAAAACTTGGGGCGCCCATAAGATGATATTCAAAACTTTACTGTAATTTTTTTTTTTTAGAGACAGGATTTCACTGTGTTCTCTGGTTTCCAACTCCTGGCCTCAAGCAATCCTCCTGCTTCAGCTTCCCAAGTAACTGTCATTACAGACATGGGGCACACACCTGGCTCCTAGAGTATTTGTATAAACAATTATTATTCATAAAATAAGTTTTTGCAAAACTTACCACAATCAATATCTTATCTGATGCAGTTATGGCACAAATTGGATCCCTTGTGCCCTAAAATAAGTTAATCAATCATTACTATTCAACAAACATTTATTGAATAACTAATCTGGTACAAGGTAATATGCAATTCACTAAGCAGTCAATGTTTATTAACTTAACCAACATTTATTTACTGAGCACCTACTATGTGCCAAACACTGAAGTAAGCACTAGAGATATTCCAATGAAATCTTTACCCTCAGAGATTACTCAAAAGTCTATTGGGGAAGACAGTGAACTAAACACCTCCTTGCAGGACAGTATGATGAAAGAAGAGGTAGAAACAGAGGTTAGGAGAGCACAGAGAAAGGAATATCTAACTTACACCAAGACAGGCAAAAACCTGAGCTCAGGCCTAAAAGAGAAACAGACAGCAGAAGGGTCAGCACATATTAAATTGAGGAAATGTAAGAAGGCATTGCACTGCAACAACCTGGACAAGTCTCTAGGGCATTACACTTGCTGAAAAAAGCCAATCTCAAAAAGTGACATACTATATGATTCTATTCATAAAACATTCTCAAAGTAACAAAACTAGAGATGGAGAACATATTAGTGATTGTGAGGGGACAAGGATGGGGCTGGGCCCAGCTACTTGGGAGGCTGAGGCAGGAGAATCGCTTGAACCCAGGAGGCGGAGGTTGCAGTGAGCTGAAATCACGCCACTGCACTCCAGCCTGGGCAACAGTGCAAGACTCTGTCTCAGAAAAAAAAAGAAAAAGAAAAAGGAAAGACAAGAAAAGAAAAAGAAAAAGAAAATAGAAAAGAAAAGAAAGAAGAAAGAGATAATATCCCTTATGGTGACAAAACTAGATAAACCTACACACACACCTATTAGCACATGTAAGAACGGCTGAAAACTGAATAAGCTCATAGGCTAGTTACAGTACTGTGCCAACGTCAGTTTCCTGGTTTTGATACTCTACTGCACTTATATAAGATGTCACCACTGAAGAAAGCTGAGTGATGGGACTTTTTCTGCAATTTTCTGTTAGGCTACAATTATTTCAAGATAAAATGATTTTTATTAAAAATTTAAAAAAACAGTGTGATATATTCAGGAAATCTCAAGTTGTTTGCCACAGCTGGTATCTGAGGAATATGCTGGGAAGTGGGCCAGGGAGGCGGAGTACTTGTGGCTATTTATACTTTACTCTGAAAAATATGGGAACTTACAGAAAGCTTATAAATGGGGAGGAACTATATGTAACATGACTAGATTTGTATTTTAGAAAGGTTGTAGTGGTCAGAAGTATGATAAATGGATTGGCATAGTGGGGATGGGGAAAACTGAAAGTAGAGAGACTATTCTGTTCGATATGGTAGCCACTAACCTGATGTCACCATTTAAATGTAAATTCCATTAATGAGAGTGAAATACAATTTAAAATTCAGTTCTTCAGCTGAACTAGCGATATTTTAAGTACTCAATAGCCACATATGGCTAGTGGCTACTGCACTGGAGAACAAAGATATACAGTATTTCCATTATCACAAAAAATTCTATTGGGCAGCGTTGGATGGAAATTATTGCAGTGATGTAGGCAGAAACTAATGGCAGACCAAATTGATACAGAGATGGAAAGAGGAAAGCCAATTTGAAAGAAATTTAAGAGACAGAATCAAGATGCCTTGGTGACTTATTAGACATGGAAAGCAAGAGAAAAGGAGTTCTCATGATTCTTGCGGAGATAGTGAAGCCAACTACTGATATATAGAATATATATGGAGAAATGAATTGGGACGGAAGCTGAGTTCAGCCTCAGACAGATTAAACTTGGGGTGCTTTTGAGCTGCTCAATTTCTTGCTATCCAGACGGCAAGAAATACGTTATTCAGAAATCAAAAAAACTCAACATTGGAAAAATACATATTAGAGTCATTGACATATGGTTAAAGGGGTGGATTTCAATAAGAACACTAAGAAGAGTGTATTAATAGGTTTTTTTTTTTTTTTTTTTTTTAAAGGGTAGATGGCTTAGGGCTAGACATTAGGGAATATCACAATAAGTGATGCATAGATGAACCCTTGACAAAGAAGGCTCAGAAGGAAAAGCTAGAGACAAAGCCAGGAATGTGGTTTCATGAAAGCCAAGAAGAAAAAAGTAGTCATTAAAAATATTAAATGTAATGTGTAGATCAAATAATACAAAGACTGAAAAAAGACCTATTGGACTTGGCAATTCAAAGTCTTCTGAAAACCAGAATGCAACGAAGTGCAGATGGAATGTGCAGTAGGGGAAAGATGAATACAGAATAGTCTTTCAAGAAACTCAGCTATGAAAGGAGGAAGAGAGAACGCAGTAGCTGGAAGAAAATACATGACTGACAATGGAAACTTCTGTTGTTTTTAAGATGGCATCTATTTTAATTGATGTGAGGGTACAGGGAAAAAGCTGGTTGATGATGAATCAATTTTCCAAAACTTCCCTATCAAAGAGACTGTTTCTTATTCACAGTAGATTCCCAGCACCTACTCCAATGTCTCACACTTGATAGACATTCAGAAAATACTTAATCGAAGAAAATGGATGGATACATAGATGACTAGACGAACTCTTGCATGTTCTAGCAGATACATCACTAGATCTGCTGTCAAAAAATTAAGCTTGAACCCTTGCTTTGTTACTTAATCATTTTATGATCCTGAGTAATCAGTGAACTTCTCTATCAGTTTTCTAACCTATAAGAGAGGAGATGGCATGCTGCTTGACTTACAGAGTTTTGAGCATCGGATAAGAAATGAGACAACAGTTTTATAAACAATAGGTACTACTTTAAATACTCTGAGAAAACCATTTCAAAAACTATTTGCTGAAATAGCAAATTATATTGGTTTCTAAACAAAAGCACATTTTCATAAAGAAACAGTTAACTATATTATCTGCAAAATATGTGCACTCACTAACACGCCAGGGGTGACAGATCAATCCATGGTAGATGGACAGATAAAGACATAGACAGATGGGAAGGTGTGAGGAGGGGAGGAGGAGTTATGTTTTCCAATATTTTTAGATAATATGCTTTTCTAAGTAGTATATTAGCCACTTATCACCATCTACCATCTTTATTTCAGTCCAAGAATTTTTAAGATCTAGGAAAAAGTTTTCAGAAGAGAATTTTTTAAAATAATTGCTAAAATAATATCCTATTCACTGGGAACAAATTATTTTTCAGGTTTCAAAATAAAATTATAATATTTCAAATCTACAGATATTAACATTTTCTAGAAAAATTAAAATCACCTACTTGAATGGCTTTACTATAATCAAGCACACCATCCATAGATCCAGAAGGGGTATCATCAACATGATAAATTCTGCAAAAAAGATCAGAATTTCAAAGAAAGTTTAAGTATAATTTATACTATTTCATAATCTCTAGAATAAATGACTAGATAACATCAATTAATACTTTTATTTAATATAAAAATTCTGATTATTTTAGAGTGCTCTCAACACAGTTAAATCCTAATGAAGATAAAAATTATCTACCAGGTGTTTACTAGTTATACAAATGATATGCTCCTGAAAGCTGTACCAAAAACATATCTGAACATTTAATCATATATTCCCAATGAATTGCATTAAGCCCAGAGAGATGTTTTACCTTACTCTCCATATGAACATCGGTGAAGAGTAACATCTAATTCACTAGCTTTCTCTGCTGTTTCCCTGATAATTTCTCTTCTATCAATGTGTTTAATGAAAGTAAACGTAAGTGGATTTAGGAGGTTCTAATTAATGGAACTTCTGTGCTGAAGTAAAGAAGCCTTTCCTACCCTTTCCTGTATTAGGAAGAGGTATCACTTCTGGACATCCACTGTCTCTCTAGTACCTGTACCTGTATTATTATTTTTTAAATAAACTTAAGGGGTATAAAAGTACAGTTCTGTTGTATGGATATATTGAGTAGTGGTGATGTCTGGCTTTTAGTGCAACCATGACCCAAGTAATGTACATTGTACACATTAAGTAATTTCTTATCCCTTACCCCCTACAACCCTCCCACCCTTCTGAGTCTCCAATGTCTATTATTCCACATTCTATGTCCATGTGTACACATTATTTAGCTTCCACTGGTGACCTTTGGCAAATAATTTAAGCTCATGTGTCTGTTTCCTCTGTAAAACAAGAATAATGAACACTGATTAGATTTATGAAAGTGTCTGGCACATAAGAAGTACCCAATAAATGTTGGCTGTTATAACCATCATCAACTGTACTTTAGAGATGAGGAAACTGAGTTCTAGGGGGAACCTGCTCAAAGTTATTCAAACCAGCACACATATCCCAGGTAGAAATATAAGGAAATGCTGCCTTCTTGATTTAAACAAAAGTCAGAATCTCTTTAGCAGACTACAAGAAGATACCCTGGAGAGGATAGGCTTTTTGACCCAACTTTGTCCTAAGATCTATGTTCTCCCACAAGATTGTAGGCCTCTGCTCATTACTGCTACCACGGTAAGTCCTACCAGCATGAGGACTACCACATGCTGCCCTCAAAGAAGCCAAAGGTTCTTTCCATTTGGTCTTCCAGCACCACTGAGAACACAAGATATAACATTTTTCAATGTTTTTTTCCTGCCTCCACATGAATTCGCATACCCAACATACTTTTACTGAGGACCCACCTCCTATCTTAGCACATGAGTGAGTCTTAAAGCGAAGGAAAGCGGAGTCTGAAGGAAGAGTGTGAAGGAAGATAATGATTCGAAAAAACACCTAGCATTTCTGTCATGACTCTACCACTCACTTCCGCCAACACAGGCCTATGTCCCCTTTAAGAATCCTTAGGTTAAAACATTCAACAAAATGCTTTACTTACAGGCTTAGAGTAACAGCAGCAGAACAGCAAACACAGAGTATCACTCATGGAGACAACATAACTTACAAAACACCGTAAATGCTTCTTCAGTTTGAGACTGCTGTGGGGAATCCCTCTATCCTGGCTTCTAACCTATCTGCTATGCGGCAGAGCCCTTTTTACCCCACTTACTAGAAGTAATTCCAACTCCAGACTCCTTGGAAACCAGGGCAAGAAAAAGAAGCTAAGTCCCCAGTTCACCCCACCTAAAGACTTCTTCCATATGTGTGTCTAAAGGCCTGCCTTTCCTCTGGTCACTGATATCAGAATCACCCACCCTCTTGGGAAGACCTATACCACTAACGTATAGGAATAAAGCCTTAGTTAGATCCTTGGATCTCAAGCGAATAATCATATTTTAGTATAGCATATTAACTCTAATCTGGTGGGGAGGGTGAGTGAGATCAGCCATTTCCTTAGTGTTTTTATCTCTAAGGGCTTTCTTTTATTACACTATGCTACCTCTCTTTTATTTTAATAAATTTAAACACATACATTTTAAAGATAATCAAATTAATTGAAAAAATATTTCTACTAATCAAGACACTACAGTTATTAAGCATGACAATTTATAATTACTACGTCTGACTTAAATGTGATATGGTTGAGCTACTAAAAGGTATGTATCAAAAGATATACCTTTCTCTCCCTTCTTTTTGAGACCGTGTAATCTGATTAATTTCCAATGCTGTGAGCTTCTTTGCCACACGATACTGCCAGGTATAAAATGCTTCTTTCGAGGCTGCTATCACATGGGTTTTTGTCATTGCAACAAACAGTGGTACTGTTAAAAGTAACATTAAGATAATTTACAGTTACACAGAATTGCAAAATGTTTGTGCTGCAAAGGCCTTTAGTAATCACGGAGTTCAACCCCTTATTTTATAGGCAATATACCCCCACATAGTCTCAAAATACCCACACACGGTCTCTGAAATCAGAAAAGAATCAAAGGCTTGTGGAATCATACAAAAATACTAACTCAAAATACATCAAAGACTCAATTGCAAGAGCTAAAACCATAAACACTACAAAGAAAACTTGGGAATACAATCTTTATGACCTTTGGTCGGGCAATAATTGGCTTCTTAGATACGACACCAAAAACACAAATGACAAAAGAAAAATCAGACAAATTGGAGTTCATTAAAATTAAAAATATTTGTGCTTCAAGGGACACTATCAAGAAAGAAAAGAAAAATCTCCCAAGTCCCTTCCTAAGGAATATATTCTTCTAAACAAATAATTTTTAATATTCCTAATATGTATTGGAAATATATTCTCCCAAGCAAATAGTTCTTTTCATCTGTCCCATTTCTTAGAGAATATTTAATTGAACTCCTACTGTATATCCTTTTATGAAGTAGATAGTCTCATCAAATCCATCTTATAGATAAATAAACAGAGGTTTAAAGAAGCAGAACAACTTGCCCAAGGTCACAAAACACAAAATAAACAACATAAAATTAAACATTCATACAAAATACATAAAAGCAAAAAACTCCTTCAAAAACAGATTATACTGTTTTCTAAATTCATGAACAATCAAAACAGTGTAAAACTTAATTTTTCTATTATAAATACTATGCAATGTAATCATTAATATGGCCAGAATAAAGACATAACGTTACTAGGAGGTACCATTTATAGAGTTCTTGCCAGAGTGCAGACAAAGGGCATGTGAGGCAGCAAGAGACTTAGAAACTGAACAAAGAATTAGAAACTAGTCTGATAGTTTGATGTTAACTGAGTGTGTTAACAACTCAGGGATTCAAATTCAATAATTTTTATATGCTAAATAACTCAGTCCAACGGAGTAATTTTTTTTTTTAAATTCTTTTTTCACTGTAACTGTCAAGATTTTTTCATTCAAAATAGCTACTATTACCAACCTCTGGAGGGAGCTCAAAGCCTTTCTTGGAAGGAGCACTTTGCTGAAAGCCATGCATGCAGAATGACAGGAAAGCCTCCACGGTGTGCTCCTGCCAGGTCAGGCTGCGCTCTCCTTTCCCTGACCTGGTCTTCACTAAATCTTAAGACATTTGTTAAATATTCAGTAAATTCCACTATGGATACTCTAATGCTGGTAACTATTATGCCCTTAGTGTAATTTGAAGCAAGTTTGTACACCTTAACTGCTTTCTAATAAAATATCATTTTTTCCTAAGTATATAAAAGCATTCTTCCAACCAATGTTTACCTACAATTATAAATTACACTCATGTTCCTTTCTTTTTGATAGAACCTAAATACTCACAAGGGTTTATCATTAGCCTGATTACTTCAAAATTAAAATGTTAGTGGTTCAAGGTAAGAGTCAGACTTCTTGGATTCAAATGATAGGCACTTGCTAATTCTGTGGTCTTGAATAAAATATTTGTTCTCTCTGAACTTCAGTTTACCTACTGTAAGTTGCAGATAATAATAATGCCAACCCTACAGAGCTGTTTTAAAATTTAAGAGAGATAACAATATAAATATCATATAAACATATAGCATAGCACAGAGCCTGGCATAGAGTAAATGCTTAATAATACTTTTAAAAGACAGTATTTATTGAATGTTTAAAAATATATGACAGGTAGTGTTCTAAATATATAACATATATTAACTCACAACTTCCCTATAAGGTAAGCGTTATTATCCTCATTTAGCAGATAAAGAAACTGAGGAATGTGAATTTGCCCATATCACACAGCTAGAAAGTAGTAGAGCCGGACACAAACCTGGTCAATCTGGCTCCAGAAACTGCTCTTAACTACTAGAGCAGACTGACCCTCACTAAGGATTAAGAAGTATTAGTTAGACATGGTTGCTATTATTCTTTTCATTTTTATCACCTACATAGGATTTTATAATAAAACCATATATAAATTCTCAGTTACTACAAAAAATACAAATATATCTGAAAAATATGTTCTTTTGAATCAGTAAGGTGGTGACTTCAGCAAATTCATATGGGTAGATAATCCTGTCTATATATATTTTGCTAGATCTTTATTTATTCATCCCACCTAGACTAAGCTTCTATGAAAAGCAAAACAAAATTGTAACAGATACACTGTTTTAGGACAAGAACACAGCCTAGATGGAAGCCCTCCATGTCCTTTTTGACTGTTCAATATCTGAAAAGAAAAAACTTTGAAATATCTAGAAAGGTTATTGGATTTTTTTTTTTTTTTCTTTTTGAGGCGGGTTCTTGCTGTGTCATCCAGGCTGGAGCACACCGGCACGATCTTGGCTCAGTGCAACCTCTGCCTCCTGGGTTCAAGAGATTCTCCTGCCTCAGCCTCCCGAGTAGCTGGGATTACAGGTGCATGCCACCATGCCTGGCTAATTTTTGTATTTTTAGTAGAGATGGGGTTTTGCCATGTTGGCCAGGCTGGTCTCGAACTCCTGACCTCAGGTGATCTACCCGTCTCAGCCTCCCAAAGTGCTGGGATTATAGGAGTGAGCCACCGTGCCCAGCTTGGAAAAAAAGTTTTTAAGAAAATAATTATGCTTTCATTAACTGAACTTTGTAATGCTAATAGGCAGTCATTACTAGCCAAGCAAGAATGTAAAATAATTTAAAACAATCTTGGAATTCACATATAAATAAAACCTGCTTGTAATATTTTAATGCTAAGGTCTGAAATAAATGCCAACATCTGTAATGTTCACCCACTTTCCCATTTATTCATTTCTCAGCCCTTTCAAGTGCCGGTAAATTGAAATTTCACTGAAATGTTTTCATCAAATTAACTTTCTCTGAAATATATGGAAAACCTAGTGCACATGTTAGATACCATCACTAGAAAGCTGACCATGTGCTCCCACTAAAACGGCTGCAGCATAGGCAAACGGGTACTTGATGGCCACTTTCCATGCCTTCATTCCTCTGCAAATGCCGTTTTCTTTCCTTGAAACGTCACCTAAAGAAATACTTATTTTTCAAATTTCAGCTCAAATGAAACCTTCTCTAAGTAGAAAGATGTCTCTGACATCCTTATGCACCAATAACCATTTGCCTGGCACCTAGGGCAATACCTAGCATGCAGTAGGGAAGCAGTAAATCACTGTTCAATGAATTAACTAGGTTTTAATTATTTGTTCAGAAATCCCACAGGAAATGCCATAAATAATTTCTTATTCCCAGTGACCAGTAGTACCTGAAACAGTACGTACTCATTGATAGTTTGCTAAATAAACGAATCATCATTTTTTTTTTTTTTTTTTTGAGACGGAGTCTCGCTCTGTCGCCCAGGCTGGAGCGCAGTGGCCAGATCTCAGCTCACTGCAAGCTCCACCTCCCGGGTTTACACCATTCTCCTGCCTCAGCCTCCCAAGTAGCTGGGAATACAGGCGCCCATCACCTCGCCCGGCTAGTTTTTTGTATTTTTTTTAGTAGAGACGGGGTTTCACCGTGTTAGCCAGGATGGTCTCAATCTCCTGACCTCGTGATCCGCCCGTCTCGGCCTCCCAAAGTGCTGGGATTACAGGCTTGAGCCACCGCGCCCGGCCGAATCATCATTTTTTATTTACATGATAGAAAATTTCCATGCATTCAATAAACATTTATTATCGGCCAAGGCAGTGTTAGGTCATGGGGATACAGAAGTTAATTACACATAGATCTTTAAAAAGTTCAAAGTCTAGTGGGGAAGATAGACAAGAAAATTAATAAGTACAGTGCAGGTTAAGAGGTATTTTGGATGGAAGCACACCAAAGGTATTATCAGTGCTCAAGAAAAGAACACCAAAAAAGGATACCTAACTCTCATATGTAGAGTATAACAGAGTCCCACAAACTACACTTCTATAAAGTTTCTACAAAAATTGTAAAGAGGAAGAGTAGATGGCAAAAGAAAAATAATAAATTCTAAATTCTAGAAGAGTATCACTCATATACTTTTTTTGTTTTAGCCTCCAGTCCTCATAAACATTTGGCATAGAAACTTTAAAAAGGAATTTTACAGGATATGCATGAAACAAAAATGTTGAGTCTTTGGCTGTGTTCACTGCAGGCCAATGAAAGAACTGTTTGTTAAAATCTCAGCTAGCAAGACTACAAAAAAAAAAAAGTTTTGAGACTCAAAAATACAAATAATCATGCCCTCAAGTATATGCCATTTTATGAAGAAGGATTTACATTTAGCTTTATTTTAAAAAACAGTCTACCTGTGATAAAAATTACTTTGAGATTAACCCTATCACCATTACGATTCTATGTTAAAACTTTAGATATTAAAAGAAAAAGCATATAATCTGAAGACTGACAAAATTTACCTCTTAAAGACTGTTATGTTTCTAGTAAACAAGAGATATTTATGTGAAGAGAGTCTGTAATAATTTTAAGCTAAGCTTTTTAACAAGGAACATTAATGTGTATATATGTGTGTGTATATAAACATTCACATATATAAAACATATAAACATGTCTATGTAGCAATGAATGTAAGACATGAAGTTGAAATGTGTCAATATATCTAAGTGAGTAGGTTATCAAGACCCTATAAAGTCTTTGAGGTCATTATTTCTCATATTTGTTTTTATCACCCAAAGAGCTTAGCAAAATGCAAACACTCAAAAGGCAACAGTCATTAATATTTAATTGCTTAGGCTAAATGTCCAATCTGAAAAAAAATGACTAGTTCTCAGGTTCTCAGGAATAATGCAATGGGTTTTTAATTTCTTACATTTAATAATTTTTGCAATACTGTATCCAATATACTACCATGCACATTAAAAGAAAATCATTACTTTTGGAAGTTACAGTGAAATGGCAACAAAATACTTGTTAATGATTTTTAATAATCTACTTAGAATATGATTTGGAATTTTTAATGGGTTACTTTCATAGTTATTGGGTAGAGGGAATAGTAAATCTAAAGTAACAAATGTCCTTTGAAAACAAAAAGTCAGGAATTTTTTAAACTGTCCCTATTAATAGACTCATTTCATTAGAAAAATCTGGAAAGGGCAAACTCACTTTTACAAGCAGCTAAAGTGTTTTTATGGAAGAGAGGTATTTACAAGCAGTTTATTAATAATAAAAGTGGTTTAATAGCAAAATTCTTTCTATAATCCTAATTATTACATACTAATCATTACACTGCATACCAATTCCTACACAATTATATTTCCCATTTAAAGCGAATGATGGTACCATAGCAGTTGTGAAATTATAGTGGATTTTAGATAGAGTAACTTTATAATTTACTGTCTTAACCAGGATGCTTTTGAGAGCAAAATGGGGTATTAAGAATTCTATCACGGTAACAGATATAAACTGGTACTGGATCTGACAGTGTAGGAAGTATGGTCTTTCTCGTGTTAGAAAACACCATTCTAATTAATAATACCAGTGTTAGGTTTTTAAATTCGTGTTACAAATAAAATCTGATTGGAAAAGAAATAAATATTAACATTTACTTACCAATATCAATGTATTTGGGATCCAAGGGAGTACCAATAGAATTACAAAGAACTAGTACAAACTGTGAACAAATAAAACAAAAAGTATCAGATCTCCTGCTTATGAATAATAAAGGAAATGTGCTTAATATACATCATGCTTATCTCTTTTTCAAATATTGCTAACTGGGAAATAACTGATGAAACTGTTAGGTACAAAAAATAGCAGCCAAAAAGAAAAATGATTTACAGCATTAAAGATCAATTAATACTAAACCAAGGCTGCTTTCTCAATGTAATGGGGTAACTGGTTTTCAAGAAGACACAAGAAACACAAGTACTCTGGCTATTTTTCAACATTTATACAAGCGGTCTTCAAAAAGTTTATGGAAAATGTGTATTATGAAAAAATATGCATGGATTTAAAAATTGTTTGCATCAAAATAAACGTGTACTAACTTGTTAAAATATGTCTGAACAGGATCTAGTTTGAAGTACTAAGAAGGAGATGGTAGCAGTTTGAAAAAAAGCCCTGTCAAAGCAACATTAATTCTGCTAAAATTGAAGCAAGAAAAAAACATCAAATTTATGGTGCAGCTTGGGTGGAAGAATGGCAAAATCATCAATCCTTTATGAAAAGTTTATGGGGACAATGCCCCAAAGAAATCAGCAGTTTACAAATGGACAACTCATTTTCAAAAGGGACAACACAAAGTAAAGATGAAACCTGCAAGAGCAGACCATCCATGTCAATTTGCAAGGAAAAAATTAATCTCATCTTGTTTCTGCTCTAATTGAAGAGGACTAACAATTAACAGCAGAAACAATAGTCAACACCATAGACATCTCAATTGGTTCAGCTCACACAATTCTGACTGAAAAATTTAAGTTAAGCCAACTTCCCACTCAATGGGTGCCAAATTGGTTGCACCCAGATCAGCTGCACACAGGAGCAGAGCAGTCAACAGAAATTTCAAACAGGTGGTATCAAGAACCTGAGGCATTTCTTCAAAAATTGCAACAGGAAATAAAACATGGCTTTACCTGTATGATCCTGAATGCAAGGCACAATCAAAACAATGGTTACCAAGTGGTGGAAATGGTCCAGTCAAAGCAAAAGCAGACTGCCAAGAGCAAAGGTCATGGCAACAGTTTTCGGGGATGCTCAAGGCGTTTTGCTTGTTGACTTTCTGAAGGGCCAAAGGACAATAATGTCCGCTTATTATTAGAATGTCTTGAGAAAGTTAGCCAAAGCTTTAGCAGAAAAATGCCTGGGAAAACTTCACCAGAGTCTCTCCCCAGCATGACAATGCTCCTGCTCATTCTATTCATCAAAAAAGGGCAATTTTGCAAGAGTTTCAGCGGGAAATCATTAGGTATCCACTTTACAGTACTGATTTGGCTTCAGGCTTCCTTTTGTTTCCTAATCTTAAAAAATCCTTAAAGGGTATCCATTTATCTTTAGTTAATAATGTAAAAAAGACTGCATTGACATGGTTAAATTCCTAGGACCCTCAGTTCTTTTGGGCTGGACTAAATATCTGGTATTATTGCTTACAAAAATGTCTTGACCTTGATGGAGCTTATGTTGAAAAATAAAGTTTCTATTTTTATTTTTATCTGTTAATTCCATTTTTCCATGAACTTTCTGAAGTCCCCTCATATTTCTAAAGTTTCTGATCAGCTATAACCTCAAAACTCATTTTTATCCTATGATCAGTTATATAAGAGCTAATTTCATTTGTTACCGTTGCACCAAATGTCTCCATCTCGTTCTCCTCCTTTGAAGCAATATATAAATGACACGAGAAATTCAGAAAAATTCAGTTAACTCAAAAAAGACATGATTCAACCTAATGAAAATGGCTTATATACAAATAATCATCAATGACCAATATTACGAAAATAATCAAGCATAATGCACATTTTACATCACATTGTTTTAAAGTGATCATTTCATTTTTCTTACTATTAGTCTCTGTTTCGGTATCTTGCACTAAGAATATTATTCTACTTAGATGTTTTTCCGGACTAGAACAACAATTTCAAATAAACCAGTTCTTTATGCACTATTAATACAGACTTTCTTTTTTCAGCATTTGATTAAAATTTGTTTAATTACTCAAAACATCTCAGGTACCCCATAGATAATATACATCTACTATTACCCATAACATTTTTTAAAAACTAAAAAGAACTCACTGAATTAATTTCATAAATATAAACCAAATAAAAATTATATTTAAAAAAAAATCATAATTTACTCTTCCACTACTTAAAATAAGCTTATTTACTGCCACTAAATACCACAAATAAATTGTATTTTTAAAATACATCTTTCATTTTTATCAGTTATACATGCTAGTAGTTTCAAAAATCAAATAGATCCACAAGGCTTCTTACTAAAAAATGGCAGCTCCCCCTAAGTTCACATTTCCTGCTCCCTTTACTGATCCTTTTGCTATTACCTCCACAAATCTAAGTAACGTGTTTACACTGCTACTTGTTTTATTTCAATTTAGTCCATTAGCTCTTGCCTCCCCACTACAAATGACAAGTCTTTAGCTTCCTTTCATTCCCTTTTCCACCCCACTCCTTCCACACAGGGGTACATTTCCATCCCTCTCTCTATTTTTAATGCCATTTTGTCAGATCAAAATTTAGGGTTGAGTATGTTTATTATACTTCAGTTAAAAGGTGTTTTAAGTTTAAAAAGGGTGATTACATCATTTTGACTATGTAAATACTATTCACAACTCAGTCGTCAAGTATATCATGATTTATTTTCTTTTCAAGCATATTCTTTCTCTGTAGTTGATAATTGTATTTTTTCTCTTTGATTAGTCTTCTATAGGCTTATTACTAACAGAAATCCCCAATAATCCCCGAATTATGTATATCTTGCTGCAAGGGCTCAAATATATCAGGTAGTCTATTAGTGTCATCCCCCTGAATTTCTCTTGGAGCCTTCTGACCTTCTCTCATCTGACTCACTGGACACGCTGCACCACGGTCAGCTGGTACACTCTTCCTCACTGGTGTCCACTCTACTATTTCTTCTGCTTTCTTGGTTTATTCCTCATTTTGTTAGACTATTTCCTAAAGTAACTTCCTAAGATAGGGAAGCTTAGAAGGGAAATTTCTAGTGAGTTACACATCTAAAAATGTCTGTATTCCACCCATTTATTTATTTACTTATACTTTGAGACAAAGTATCACTCTGTCGCCCAGGCTGGAGTGGAGTAGCACATCTCGGCTCCCTGCAACCTCTGCCTCCAGCGTTCAAGCGATTCTCCTGCCTCAGCCTCCCAAGTAGCTGGGATTACATGCACCCGCCACCACACCTGGCTAATTTTTGATATTTAGTAGAGATAGGGTTTTGCCAAATTGGCCAGGCTGGTCCCAAACTCCTAACCTCAGGTGACCTGCCCACATTGGCCTCCCAAAGTGCTGGGCTACCCTCATATTTAATAGTAGTTGACTTCAGCTATGGAATTGTAGATGGAAAACCACTTTGCCTCCAAATTTTAAGGCAATTCTCCAAAGCATTGCTGTTGACAAGTAGAATGTCACTTATGATCCCTGACATTATGAAATCTGTGTTTCCTCTCTGAAAGCTTGTAAGATTGTTGTTTTCTCCCCAATGCTTTGAAATTCCACAACGATGTGTCTCGATGTAGAAATGTTTTTATTCACTGAGCTAGGCACTTCCAATCCAGAACATCAAGGAAAATTTTCTTGAATTATGTTTCATACTTCCTCCCCTATATTTTGTATATTTTGCCTGTTCACTCTTTTTTATTATTTTTATTTACTTATTTATTTATTTTTGAGACAGAGTCTCACTCTGTCGCCCAGGCTGGAGTGCAGTGGTGTGATTTCAGCCCACTGCAACCTCCGCCTCCTGGTTCAAGCAGTTCTCCTGCCTGAACCTCCTGAGTAGCTGGGACTACAGGTGTACGCTGCCATGCCTGGCTAATTTTTTCTATTTTAGTAGAGATAGGGTTTCACCGTGTTGCCCAGGCCGGTCTTGAACTCCTGAGCTCAGGCAATCCGCCCACCTTGGCCTCCCAAAGTGGCCTGTTCACTCTTCTTAGAGATACTGTTGAAATGCTAAGCTTCTGGGACTGGTCCTCTAATTTTATCCTTTCACTCCTATTTTCCATTTCCTTGTCCTTTTGCTTTACTTTACAGGTGTTTTCCTTCATTTTACCTTCTAATCCTCCAGCCAAAGTTTTCATTATGGTCATCATATTTTTAGTTTCCAAAAACTTCCTCTTTTATAGTATCCTTTTCTTATTTGATGGATGTAATATCTCTTAACTCTCTGAAGGTAATACTGATGGTTCTTTCGAAATAATTTTTTTTTTTTTTTTTTTTTTTGAGATAGAGTCTCAATTTCGCCCAGGTTGGAGTGCAATGGCGCAATCCTGACTCACTGCAACCTCCACCTCCTGGGTTCAAGCAATTCTCCTGCCTCAGCCTCCCAAGTAGCTGGGATTACAGGCGTGCGCCACCATGCCCAACTAATTTTGTATATTTAGTAGACACGGGGTTTCACCATGTTAGCCAGGCTGATCTCGAACTCCCGACCTCAGGTAATCCGCCTGCCTCGATCTCTGAAAGTGCTGGGATTACAGGCGTGAGCTCACCATTAATGTTTTTCAGATGTGTCCTTCCTGCATAGTCTCTGCTTCTTCCAAGTTCATTTCTACTTGTGTTTAGCTGCCTTTCTCAAATGTCTGGTATGCCTTTCTCAAATGTCTGTTAATCCTTGTCTAACTGCTTATATTTAAGAGTCAGACATTGAAACGCTGTTTGGAACAGAGTTGTCTATAAGTGAGCCTCACTGACTGGCGTCTTTACTGTAAAGTGATGGGCAGGGCTACTTCTTTGGGGACTCCCGATCTCAGTATCTTTAGAAGGCTTTTCTCTTGAACAGGCTGCATTCTCCTGAGAAGACTTCCCACCTCAAAGCTCAATGCTTGGCTGCCAGTGTTCTGGGAACCAAGTAGGAAAAGAAGACTGGGGTCATGTTGAATAGGAAGCTTTTAATGTAATTGTCCTGTTTTCAGCAGAGTTCCCCCACCCTCAGCTCTGCTTGATGCTCTTCAGCACAGAGACTCTTTGATCCTCTCTGGAGAGTAAACCCCAGTCGTTGTAGGTGGCAGAAGGGCAGCTGCCTATGGACTCAGTATAGGGGAGTGGGATCACCTTCTTCTTATGTTTTTTTAAAAAGTTTTCTCTTTTCTGCATAATCTCTGGTACTTCCAAATTGCTTTTTTGCTTGTTTCTTTCTCCTACCAGGTACCCCCAAGTCCTGTGCCTCTTTGGAATCCCGTGATGTAAGCCAGTTGCCTCTGTTTTCTCCCCGAATGGCTTAATGATTCAGCTTTCTTAGGTTGTTGCCATTTCCTTTCCATTTCTGGTCTAACCTACAAAATGTTGTTGCCATTTCCTTTCCATTTCTGGTCCCTATGGGCTTATGACTTTTTAAAAAACATCTTTACTGTCATTTAGCAAGTTTCAGGAGAGAACACCACCAAACATGGCTGTTCAAAGAGTCACCTTTAAGAAAAAACTCTTTACTTTTTAATGGGATAAAATAATTGATGACACAGCTAAAGACATCAGTAGTCCTTTACAGAAATATTTACATACTTCTGCAGATATTTAAGTTGTTAGTATACTTTTTTAAAAGACATATTTATATTATTTATGTTATGCTATATTAATTTTTACAGCAATATAACTCCAAATAAAAGTAGATTTCTCAATGTCAAAAGCTACCCAAACTGTCATAAGTGTTCATTGCTGCATAATTTCTTCAGCATTTATGCATAGTAGACATCTGGATGTTCATTTTTGCTCATGAAATTTTAACTTGAAAAAGGACTGTGGTATTTTAAATATATTTCAGAAACAAAAAGCTTCAGTATTGAACCAGTCAGTATGAATTGCCGTGTGATTAGCTGCTTGAAGAAAAAAAAATCAGGGACACGGCATCAATGGAGTCACAGAGTTTTCCAAAATTGGTCTAGACCAATAGGGCCAACAGACCCAATGTTTTGATGTACTTGCCAGTGTAGAGGCCATGCTTGAGAAGGCAGAAAACTATAACCCAATTCTGCCAAGCAGTTAGCCCATCTATGTCTTAAGATATCAAGAAACACCTACCTGAGGATGATTTTCATCAGCTTTTGTAGCCAAAATGCAGAAATCGCCACAGGTAGTAATAGAAATGAGACCCTTCACATATTTAACATGTTTTTCATTGTGTTTTGTATCCCAGAAGACAACACAGTGCTCTGGACGATCAGGTCTGGTATATGCATAAACCACAGTATTTGAGCAATAACCCCACTAGGAAGAAAGGAAGGAGGAAAGGGAAGGAGTTTGAAAGGCAGAAGAACTATTTAGCATTAGGAAGCAAAATCGTATTATTTTATTTTTACTCTCGAAATATTGCAGATATTTATCACTGCTGACAAAATATATTCTTCAGAAATAGAAGACAGATTCAACCTCTTATAAAAATAACAGAAATTTATAAAGCAAAGAATGTACTGCAAATATAAATTCAGTTTGTCTAACTTTCCTTATTTTAATTGGTAAGATTTAAGCTTCAATGGTAAAAAATTTTCAATAATCAATAATAGCTGCTGGAGAGGGGACAACAGGTAGCATGATCCCTGTCAAAGTTTCAATTCTGGATCTCCAAGTCAAAATTCAAAAATAGTCACTTTGCCTTTTTACCCCATCCATATTTTTTATATTTGCTTTTATCAGAGTAATATATTCACATAATATATGGTCAAATAATCCTACCTGGCTTATTTAAAACCAAAACAAATACAGAACCCCCTGCCAAATTTCCTGTCTGGAATGGCCGTGTACAACTTCTTTAATTGCAACTGTTCTGGTATTTATTTCTGAATCACATTATCTATTGATTATGGAACTTACACACTTACAGCTTTCCCTTCTAATCCTCCCAACATGTTTATATTTAATTTTGAATTAAAAAATGAAAATATATAAATTATATTAAAAATATTTTTAAAATGTTAATATTACCATAATTGTGTCTACCATTCAAACTAAGCTAAACCATGTTTAGCTTTTTGTATCCTGATTACTTTCTAAAATAAATTTTTTACTTTAAAATAGTTTTAGATGGACAGAAAAGTTGCAAAGATAGCACAGAGTTCTCATATACCCCTCATCCATTTCCCTTATTGTTAACATTTTACATTACCGTGGTATATTTGTCACAACTAGGAAATCAACATCACTATTAACTATATTACTATTACTATTAAGTAAATATCATACTTTATTTAGATTTCATTAGCTTTTCCCGAATGTCCTTTTACTATTCCAGAATCCCATTTGGGATACTTAGATTTAGTCATGTCACCTTAGGCTCCTCTGGGGTGTGACAATTTCTCAGTCTTGAACAGTTTTGAGGAGTACTGGTCAAGTATTTTGTAGATTGTCCCTCAATTTGGGTTTGTCTGATGTTTTTCTCATGCTCAGATTGGACTTCAGGTTTTTAGGAAGACCAGCACAGAACTGAAGTGCACTTCTTTATCATGCCATATCAGGGGGTATGTGATACCCACCTGGCATTCCTGATGATGTTAACCTTTATCACCTGGTCAAGGTTTGATTGCCAAGTTTCACCAATATAAAGCTACTTTATTTTTTTCCCCTCTCCACACCCTACTCTTTGGAAACTAAGTGTAGCCACACTCAGGCCAGGGGAACAGGGGACTATGTTCCACCTCCTGGAGAAGGCAACACCTAAGTAAACTGGAATAATTCTGTAAGGAAGATTTGTTTCTTCTCTCCCATTTATTTGTTTATTCAAATAATCCATCTATATCAGCATCAACTCTTGGGCATTTATACTTTGGGTCACAATAAAATAATACATCATTTATTTGATTCTTCAAAGTGCTCCAGCTTTGGCCATTGGGAGGCTCTTTCATGTTCTTTTGACATTTCCCCATCCTTTTGTTGTCTGAGCACTTCCTTACTTGCTGGGACTATAAACTGTTTCAGGCTTACCTTGTATTTTCCCTGCCCTAGTCCTAGAATCAGCCATTTCTCTAAGGTCCTTCACCTTTCAAAAATTAAATATAGAAGATTTTCATAACAAATAGTTTACCAGATCAATCTCATATTTGAGAGCTTGCTTCTGGATCAAATGTTACATTCAAGATAAAATATTGATTATATATTACGTTGCTTATTCTCATTTTCTCCTTCTAATCCATTCTCTGCCCTTCTCTACCCTGCTGTGAGCCTTGGAGCCTAGTTTCTACGAACTCCATCACCTGGGGTACCTGGCCATCTGGTTCCCAGTTGGGTTTCACCAATAGAAAGCACCAGCAAGTGGAGAGGTGAGTTGGAATATTTATTTCCCAAATCCCTCTCTGCCTGGCCGGTTGGCAAGGTCTGGGCTCCTGCAGAGCAGCCCCTTTTGCACAGCCACAGCTCTTGTGGGTTCCAGGAGCCTGACTCCTTTGTCTTGCCCCTTCAGGCCCAGGGCTGATGATGCCTTCTCATTGATGCTAATCTTTGGGTGCTACTTTTTATCATCCCTTGCTGTTCCCCTTAGCCCTGCCCATATCTCTGTAATAAGTGTTTCATCAGTCTCTCTTCAATTACTCCTTTGAATGTACCATCTGTTTCTGGCTAAGACATTGACTCATGGAGTAATTTTACTAACTATATATAGTATTCCAGAAAAGTTTATTAGGTCTAAGGTCTTTATACAAAAAGGCTTCCTTTCTGCTAGCTCCTAAAATAAGACAGCTTTGAATACACTTTGAGCGACAGCAAAATTACTTGGTAAGAAACACTGTTTATTTTACAACTGCTCTTAATATTTACCTTATAATTAGGTCGAATGTTTGCAAAATATATAAAGGAATCAACAGCTAGTGCAATTTTCAGTCCACCTCCTTCCCAAGATAGTGCAGATATTTCCTTCCCAGGAACTTTCAAAGTACCCAGATGCTGAAAAAGAAAGTTATCTTTAACCTAAAGTATAACAATTAAATACAAATTACCACCAATCACTTCATAAAGGTCAAAAGTGGTATGAACATTATTTTGTGAAAAGTTACTACTCACTTTAAAATCATTACTACTCACTATAAAATCTTTAATTTTTATAATGAAAAACACGCCTATAAGAAAAACTTACAAACTATATCCAAAGAATTCAATAGCAAATTTCATCAAATCTAAAATGCCATAGACTGAAACACGCATTTTTATGTACAACTAAGGAAAGGAAAAAACACATTGCTAATTAAAATATAGCAACTTTGATTATAAGATGCCTCCTCATTTTAGAGTTATAAAAAATTACATTTCTTAGAATCAATGAAATATTATATTACCAAATTCAATCATAAAGTCTTGTCTTTCTCTTTCATCCCCTCATACCCAACTAGTCACCAAATCCTATTGCTTTTACTCCTTTCCACTCTCTGTAATTACCTTTTTAATGGATTGAATTGTGGTAATAGCTTCCTAACTTTAAGTCTTACCTTTCATCTGTTTCCTTATTCTCTCCCTCTGCCCTCCCAATTCAATCTCTACTGTGCTGTCACAACTATCTTTCTGGAACACAGATCTAACCATAACTTACCCTGCTTTTTACAAGGTTTAATAACTTTTAAAAATCAGTAACTCCCCACCATCACATTCTTTAGCATGGCATACAATGCCTGTTTCCCATCTTATCCAAAACCATAGTATGTGGCTTAATATCCCACTATTTAGCCATAACTGCTGTGTGCCTGCTCATGAAGGAGCTACTCTGCCTCCACTCCTTTGGCCTATACAATATCCCTTCTGCCTGAAATCCCCCTCTCTTTTCCTCACAGCTCCCCTGTCCTTACTGGTCCTTGTCCTCCTGGAGCACGCCTATTCATCCATCAAGATACAGCTCAAATACTGCTTCCTCAACGAGTCCTGCCTTCTTCTCCGACTCTATGGTTCCAGAGAATTAGAGAATGAGCTCCTTAAGAGTACTAACTGCATCATATTCACATTTATTTCCCTTTCCATTAATAGATTATGTGATAAACTGATAGTCAATATATATCTCCAATAAATATACATTCAAATTAATTTTTTCATATACTAATAGTACTTCTTATGACCAAATTAACAAGTGAATAAATGACTACAAACACTTTTTTAATGTGGCTATAAAACAACCAAACATTTTTAATCTATACCTTTCATTTGACAGAATGATATAATCCCAAAATTTCAATGAACTTTGCTGGTATCCCTTGTTCTAAGTAGATATACTCTAGGGTCAAATTTAATGTTACTATAGTTTGAATGTCTGTCCTCTCCAAAACTCAGGTTGAAATTAACTGCCATTTTGACAGTATTGAGAGATGAGACCTTTAGGCAGTGATCAGGGCCTGAGGCCCTCATGGCTGGGACTACTGCCATTTTACAAAGGGGAATTAGGTCCCCTCTTGTCTCTCTGTTGCACTCTCTTTGCCCTTCTTCCTTCCACCATGCAATGATGCAGCAGGAAAGCCCTCACCAGATGTCAGCAGCTCAATACTGGACTTCTCCCCCTCCAGAACTGTAAGCCAATAAGTTTCTATTAACATACACTATGCAGTCTGTGGTATTCTGTCATAGCAGCATATAATAGAGTAAGACAAATGTATTGAGCTCCATTTTGCCAAGGAAACCAATGGAAGAAAAAGCTCAAAGTTTTAACCTAGGAAGGTCAGATCTATCTGTCTTGCTACCTGTATGAAATTAAAGGGGAACCAGCAAGCTCTCTACGGTACTCGTGGTATTGATCCATCCATAAGAGGAAGAGAATACAGCCATCTTCTAACTACAAACCAGTCAGGATGTGGCAATAGCAAGGAAAGAAAACCACCTTTTAGTAAGCCTTCATTACGTGCCAGGCACTGTGTAGGCATTTCCTCATTGTAATCTCCTTTAATCTTTACAACAGCACCATGACATATTTCCTTTATTTCTGAAAATAACTAAACTGTGTCTCAGAGGCTAAATAACTTCTCTAGGTCAAACTACACTGTAGAAAATGAATTCAATGCCAGATCAACTTGACTACAAACCCTATGCTCTGTTATCTCCTACCATGGCTAAGACCACAGTGCAAAAACCAGGAGCCCCTGGACCTCAGAATTTAAAAGCAAATTCTTCTCTGAGGTTTCCTTAAGTTTAAATCATTATGTTTAAATTGTTAGATAACTTCCATCCAGGTTATCTTTCCTATCTTAACAATAACACAGATCCAAATAATTCCCCATATATTCACTCACTCAGAAAATACTGACTACTACACCCTGAGGAACTATGCTAGATACTTTTAGTTACAGCTAGACCAAAACCCACTTACAGTTTCAGTTTAACACTTAACACATTATTTTGCAAGATTAAAAAACAGACTTTAGAACCCATGTTTTTCTACCTGGGGAAGGCTGAACTAACAAAAATAAGCAGATAAAACATGATGATAAATAAGTAAATGGCAATCAACAAAAATAACCAATAAAGAACATTAATTAAGAAGGAGGTTATAAATATAGAAATAATTAGAATGCAGATTTTTAATTATTTAGGAACCTTGAAAACTATGCTTTTTTTTTCCCTTCACTTTTACATCTACCAGAAATATTGTCATTTGACAATGTATAGAGAGCATCTACTTTCTACAGTATATTCTACTGGGTAACTTTGAGATACTGATTCAAAAGCATCAGAAGACATCATTTCTTGCCCTAAAAGAAATTATTAAAATACACAAAAATAATATTAAAACAACTGCTACAGGCTTTTATGCAGCCAAAAATACATATCACTGTAGTCTATGGTGAATTTATAAAAGCCAACAGGGTATCCAAAAGGGACAAAATATAGTATTGGGTTAGAAAATAAGATATTCAAAAAACGTATTAAGCTTAGTTATTAATAAGCTCTCACTTCCTAAATTATTTAAAATTCACAATATATTAATTCTCCTACTTGACATTTTCCAATGCTACTTCTGAAAATTCTCTTTTAAAATTAAATTTATTAAAAATACTATTGAGAAGGATAATACCCATATGTACATTTATGAAAACAATGCTTGTATTTTAATGTAGCATCACTTAAGATTAATTATTAAATTTTCTTCAAATAATTGATTACTTTGCAACAAATTAAAAGTATTAGAAGTTTGGAGGAAGGACAGACAGGTATGTATGTTTAACATCTAAACACATGTAAAATATCACACTAAAAATCCGAAAAATTAATCTGAAACAACTATAGTACACTAAATACTACTCAAAAGCTGGCTATGAAAAGAGACACATATTCGGATCACAGAGAATTCAAAATAACTGCTCCATGGTGATTTCTTATGTCAAACTTCTCGTTTTCTGAATGTATAAAATTGTAACTTTTATTTTATAATTATAAAACTATAAGATTATAAAATTCCATGATAAAATACAACAAAGATTTATATTATGAAGATGAAACGTCCCTACAAGAAATTACACCATTTCCTTTGTTCTTTTTTCCCCTACCTTACTCACTGCACATTTAAATAGAAAGAAAGAAGAACAAATTTGAATGCATTTACCTCACCAAATGGAGTGTAAAACTGCACAATGTTCACATCTTTGTCCTGCGTGGCCACCTTCTGGAAGCCCGCCACAGCTAACACACTGCCCATGTGGTTCCACTGGATGCCTACTACGTACATGCTAGTGTCAATCAAAACGGGATCTAGTCAAAAAGAGAAAAATGAGGTCACTGTGGGAAAAGACGTAGCCTACAGAATGTTATACTCTTAACAACAACTTATAAATACTTTTAAAACTTTCCACGTTTTTAAAAAAACAGGGCTGGGTACAATGGCTCACGTCTATAATCCCAACACTTTAGGAGGCTGAGGCGGGCGGATCACTTGAGTCCAGGAGTTCAAGATCAGCCTGGGCAACATGGCGAAACTCTGTCTCTACGAAAAATACAAAAATTAGCCAGGGGTGGTGGTGCACACCTGTGGTCCCAGCTCCTCAGGAGGCTGAGATGGAAGAATCCCTGGAGCCCTGGAGGCCAAGGCTGCAGTGAGCCAAAAATGCACCACTGCACTCTAGCCTCGGCAACAGAGCAAGACCCTGTCGCAAAAAAAAAAAAAAAAAAAAAAGGTTAAAAATTAGAAATTGAGGCCAGGCACAGTGGTTCACGCCTGTAATCCCAGCACTTTGGGAGGCTGAGGCAGGTGGATCACGAGGTCAGGAGATCGAGACCATCCTGGCTAACATGGTGAAACCCCATCTCTACTAAAAACACAAAACATCAGTCAGACGTGGTGGCATGCACCTGTAGTCCCAGCTACTCGGGAGGCTGAGGTAGGAAAATCGTTTGATCCCGGGAGGCAGAAGTTGCAGTGAGCCAAGATCGTGCCACTGCACTCCAGCCTGGGTGACAGAGTGAGACTCTATCTCAAAAAGAAAAAAAAATAATAAATTTTAAAAAAGTTTTAAACAGAAAAATTCCTTACTTTGGTCATTCTCATGTCTCATTATTTGGCATCTTCCATTGTCGAAGCAAACAGCAAGGCAAGGGCAATCAGGCTCCACATAGCCTTCTGTGCCATGGTACCAATGAATCCCAGCAATGCTGATAGCTCCAGTGACATTCACCAAACAACTCAGTTTCATTTTCATCTAAATAAAATTGTCTAGATTTAATATTTTACGTTTTAAAACAGAACAGTATAGATACATACAATCGCAATAGAGTATTGTAGAAAGAATGCTGAAAATACAATCTAAAAATCAGGTGGCAAATTAAAGCTTAATCACTTTACTGGTATACAGGCCATGGACAAGTCACCTAAATGTCCATTTTCCCCACATGTAAAAAATGAGGATTGGCCGGGTGCGGTGGCTCAAGCCTGTAATCCCAGCACTTTGGGAGGCCAAGACGGGCGGATCACGAGGTCAGGAGATCGAGACCATCCTGGCTAACACGGTGAAACCCCGTCTCTACTAAAAAATACAAAAAACTAGTCGGGCGAGGTGGCGGGCGCCTGTAGTCCCAGCTACTCGGGAGGCTGAGGCAGGAGAATGGCATAAACCCAGGAGGCAGAGCTCGCAGTGAGCTGAGATCCAGCCACTGCACTCCAGCCTGGGCGGCAGAGCGAGACCCCGTCTCAAAAAAAAAAAAAAAAAAAAATGAGGATTAAAAAACACTGAGTTTTTATGAGACTCAAATAACAAGTATATGAAAGTACTTTGAAAACAGCAAACTATCATATAAAAGTTCATTATTTTACTTCCACCAGTGAGTGGATTTACTTAGTCTCCTAAACCTTGCTAAAAAACAAAACTGCCCCATCAGTAATCATAGATTATAGCTAAACCTTGCAAAGCCAGAATTTTTCTCCAGATTATGCTGACTGATCCTATTCTGTTTTACCTTCTTTCCAGGGATTGATTTTTCTCACTTACCATTTAAGTCTGTGATTCTTTTTACAAACAACCATTGGTAGCTTGCTACAAAAATACCCTTTGGTATCTACATGTAAACTTTGGCTTCAGATAACAGAAGACACTTAAAAAACTTAAACTGCACATCGTCCTACTCATTATCCCTCTGCTTAAATGCACTGACATCTTGTCCTTTCAACCTACCAAAAAAAATTGGAACTAAAAGTTACACTCTAACTTGTGGCACTAATCTGCTTTGAGAAAACCAAAATTTTATTTAATTAAAAAAAAATTTAGATGATTGGGAAAAAGAAAAAAATTCTGACTTGAAGACTTTAATTACACAAACCATCATAACAAATAAATGTACATACAAAGATGAATGATATGTACGATCATATAAAATTATATAAACAAGACTGATGATACACATACTTACTATAAAATTTCCTTGATTATCATAAATGTGTATTTCCCCATTTGCCATTCCAAAAAGTAAGACTTTACTGTCCGCAGACCATGTTACATGGGATAGCTGTTTACCCTTCAGGTCTTTTCCCCAAATACGATTGCCTAAAACAAAACATTATTAAAAGTTGTTCAATGCCATGATCCTCCAACAACTGCTTTCGAAATGTTTGTTTTCCTAAAGATCTTGCAAATTCTTCACAGCATTCATGCATTCATTCAATTTATTTGGCCAATAAATATTTACTGAGCACCTATATGTGCCAAATACCTGAAAAGACATTTGAAATAGTAGCTGTTTCAAACTTTCTCCCCTTTCTTCTAAACTCTGATGCTGGATCTCACTCCCAATTAGCAGTTGAGCCCATCTTCGACTTTGGAAAGAAAAGAAAAGCACCCAAAAAACAAATTCCTAATTCCCATCTTCAACAATTCAGAACATAACTGAATCCACACTTACACTTTCTGCTTTACCCACTAATACAAAAGAAGAGGTATTTCCCCAGTCAGTCCCCTGTCTAAGGCTAATTCCTCTACGTATTCTCTGATCTAATCCCTTCCTACCTTTGCAAAGATCTCCCTTTATTGACTACTCTCATTTTCTCTTTCTCATTAAACTCTTCACTCCAGGGCCTTTCTTATGTGGATTTAAACACATGCAGATCTATTTCTCTTTGAAACCACCAGCTTAAATAAAATAAAATAAAATAAACACTTTTATTAACCCCAAGTTCCCCCTGTAACTACTACCTATTTCTACCATTCCTTTCCCAATCAAACTTCATGAAAGAGTTCTTCACACCTATGGTCTCCACTTCAACTCCCACTCAACCCTTAACTCCTCCCAATCTGGTTCCTGCCCCGCAACTCCATTGAAACTGCCTACAACATACACTATTTGGGTGATGGTTATATACTAATAGTCCAGACCTCACCAATATTCAATATACCCATATAACAAACCTGCACTTGTACCCCCTAAATCTATAAAAATAATAAATAAAAAAAGAAGAAACCAAACCTGTTGACACCTTGATCTTGGACTTCCAGAGTCTAGAACTCCGAGAAAATAAATTTCTGTTGTTTAAGAAAAAGAAAGAAACTGCCTTCATGGACGTCACTAACGGCTTGTTGCTAAAGCCAATTGACACATTTATTTTCTACCACTCCCTCCTTCTTGAACTCTCTTTGCTGCCATTAGCCCATGTACTCCTTTATCTCTAAGACTCCTACTTTTCAACATCCTTCTTCTGCCCATCCCTGAAATGTTGCTGATTCCCCCCCTCCCCAGGACAGGGTCTCACTCTGTTGCCCAGGCTAGAGTGTAGTGGTAAGATCATGGCTCACTGCAGCCTCAACCTCTCAGGCTCAAGCAATCCTCCCACTTTGGCCTCCCAAGTGATTGGGACTACAGGAGTGTGCCACCATACCCAGAGAATTTGCTTTTTTATTTTCAGCAGAGACAAGGTCTTGCTATGTTGTCCAAGCTGGTCTCAAACTCCTGAGCTCAAGCAATCCTCCTGCCTTGGCCTCCCAGAGTGCTGGGACTATAGGCATAAGCCACCATCCCCAGCCTAAATGTTGCTGATTCTTAACTCTACAAATGCCCTTAAGTTTTGTTCAACTACTTCAATGGTTTAAATTACCATGCATATGCTGGTGGTTCCCAAAATTTTGTGTTCAGCACAGATGTTTTTGAGCTGCAGATATGTATGTCTAACTACGGTCTGGATAGATTTACTTGAATGGCCTATGGCATGACAAAATCAACATATCCAAGAGAAATTTTCCCTTAAAATCATTCTTTCTCCACACTATTTTAATGAAAGGCATTGCCATCCATCCAGCTGCCCAAGCTAAAACTCTGGATACTGCCCTGGGGACTTCCATCCTCTCATCCCCAATCTTAACTATTCTGCCTCCTGAGTATGTCTAAAATCTACTTACTTCCATTCCCTTGTCATTACCCGGATGGCTACCATCCACCATAATCTCTCACCTGAATTGCCAGAGTAGTTTCCTGATACAGCTGCCCATTATCTTTCTTTCCTTTCTCTATTCTTCATATGTAGCACAGAACTTTTTCTAAGGAACAATCTTATCACATTGCTCCCATTCTTAAAACTCTTCATTGGCCTCCCAAGTGCTGTTGGACTTAAGTCCAAACACCTTAATATAAATTATGATCTGCATGATCTGCCCTCTGTTTCTCTCTCTAGATTCACTGCCTACTACTCTTCACCTTTAGTATTATACCCTACTGATAATCAACTTTTTTCAATGGCCCAAATATAGCTAAGTGCAACTCCTCTGGACCTCCTCAAATGCTATTTCTTAGGGCTGAGACATTCTACACACCAATCTACCTTGTGGCTAATGCCTCAGCATCAGCATCACTTCCTCCAGGAAGCCTTTTCTGATCCCTCCAAGTCTGCATTAGGTGGCCACTTCTACATGCTCCTGTATTTTCCCCATCTTGGCGCTTATCACAGGGTACTGTAATTTCTTGGTTACTTATCCATCTCTCCTGATCTAGGTCTGGTCATTGCTGTACCCTTAGTTCCTAAAATGATAGCTGTTGCTTTATAGGCTCTCAGAAACATTTGTTGAATACATGAAGTTACACATACACACACAAACACACAGAGAGAGAGAGAGAGCGCACACGCGCGCGAGAAAGAAAATAAAAATGATTTTAAAATATATTATTTATCTACAGAGTTTCAAATTAAAACAAAGGTGCAGACTCTCAGAAGACCCAGTTTTATCTATTACTAGAATCTGAAAAATGTGGGTTTTTAAGGCTATAAACTACAACCAACAATGACATGTTCAGTTCTAATAAAAATGACCACAGACTTTTTGAAACTAAGGTCTACGTATATGTACAGACTAACCAATATAAAGAGAAATTACATAATGAGGCAGACATGTTTAAAATAATGCTAAAAAGTTAATTCACTTTTTTCAATGCCACAGTAGAAAATAAAAAAACAGAATTTTTTCCTTGAATATACATAAAAACAGATGGTTAAAACCAAAGAACAGTTTTTGAACGTCATCAAATTGTATATCAAATATTTTCTTTTTATGTCTATTTTTCAATCAGAATGCTAACATATGATAACTAACTTAAATCTCTAAAGAAGAAAACTATCAGCCAGATATTGATCTTAGTTCTATGTCCAATCAATGCATTACCATCCACTGAACCAACAATCACAGCCCCATCTTCATATACAATGCAGATCTTCTGTCCGTCAGCATTCCAGCTCATACTGCGAACAACTGATTTATTTCGATTGTTGATCATCTCCTCAAACCAAGAGCCTGTTTTCACAAATTTAAAAAATTACAAGTCAAAACTTTCACATCTATTAAACAGTACTTAAAAATTGAAAGCAATCTATAAAGTACACCATGGGATAAATAACTGCAAAGTTTTCTACAACCTGAGACATTAAACTATAAAGCTTCCAAATCCAACAAAAACACAATGAAAAATTAACTTGGGCTTAACTGATAACTGCTTCAAAGATTATCACAGAAAACATAATAAATGCCCATCCTTTGTTTCCTCTTTCTTTCTTTCCCTGTCTCTTTCTTTCTGTCAATTAAAAAATAAACTTAATTTGCTTTTTCAGAGCCAAAACTACTGCTTTTCCTGAAAGCCTAACTTTTCCCACTTGAACAATATGGTTCAGATCATAACCAAGAAAAAAACTCCAAGTAACAATAACTTTATATGTACACATAAACTCTCCAATGAATAATTATGAGCATATTAAATACAGCATATTAGTTACCATCACAAAGAGAATAAAGCCAAAAAATACACAGCATATTAGGTAAAACCCGAAGTAAGCCTGCTTGAAAAAATTCTAATCAGTTTATATTACATTAGTGATACCACATCTCTAATGCTGAATGACAAAAATATTCTAGTTGTATGCAGGGTAGGAATGAGATGTAACTTGTCTTTTAGCATAACCAAATTACAGGCAAAAAAAATAGGTTATTCAGTTTTTGTTTTTCTTAAAGGCTTTTTGACATACCAACATAGGAAACTCTGGCCTGCAGCCAAGAAAATAATCACGCAATTTGGAATAACTGGTCAGAGCAGGCTAACAGAATCCAGACTGAGACCCAGAGAAGACCTGAAGACCTACCTTGGAAACAGACAAAGTTTACTCCAATCCACTGAACTTTCACATTCTATCCGCTACACACACACATATACACACTTTTTAAAAAAAATAAAGTATTATAGCATATCTTTAGTGAAGACTTTTTAAATGGTATGCCCTGCCATTTAAAACAGCACACAGGAACTTTTCAAAACAGCATACATAAACTTTTCAAAGCAGCACACATGAACCAAGGCACCCTTCCCTTTTGAAGATGATGGCTACAGGCCTCAGGAGAACATGTACGATGAGCTGTTTTTCTCGTAAAAGTGGTATATCTAAGTTAATCCTTCTTTTACCCTCCCTTTCTCTTGTAGACAAGAGGCACAAATCGTGAACCAGTAGTCAGAGTTGAGATAAAATCTGTATCCATAAAAGAAAAGGAAACTAACTGGCCCATGCAGGAAATGAATTATTCTCTTTGACTTCTTACTAAATGTGTTTTCATCTATGAGATAACTCTAGCCACTCATTTATTCATTCATTCAACAAACATTGATTGAACGTGTACACTGTGCTATGTATTATAAAAGGTTCTACACATAAAACGATGAACAAACAGTCATTTTCCCTTTCCCCTCAGAGCTTACAGTCTACTCAGGGACCAATATTAAATACACACTTACATACACATAAATGTAATTATAAACTGGAACTACCTAGGAAGTAATTCTTATTGGAAATCTGGGGGAGGAAAAAGAGCTATCTCAGGTAGAAGCTATTCTTCTGCTAAGAGTCTAACTTCATTTTGGAGATAGCCAACGATCACCTAATTCACTTTCTTAATAATAGGGTTAAAGTAAAAAAAAAAAAAGTGAAAAGTAGGCAGCAATAAATCCAGAAATATTACCACTGTGCAGTCAGGATGAACTCCTGTTGTTAGTAAAAGAGGTCTATTTTGGAGATGTTATTTATCCATCCAAATACTGTAAGCTAGATGCCAACATGTGAAAAATTAAGTAAGCTCTCCTAGTAATGTATACCTTTATATAACATCCACACAATGATAAGCCCATTTTCATCACTGGTAGTCAACTTCTGATACTGTTCATTCCATGTAACAACTTGAACAGAACCTAGAACATTATAAAACAATTTAGAAACTTAAAGGTTACAATTGATTTCAAATTTATATTTTTATATAAACACCAAGATCATGTTAAAATCAATATGGTTCCTGCACAGCTAACTAGTCTTTAATATTCCTTAAAACCTATTCATAGGATGCAGTTATTGATATCACTAATTTTCTATAACAATGCATAATACTGTTTTTCATATCTATCCCTATTTCATCCCAGTGAAGACATCTATCATGGCGAGCTACAAGAACTACCATATACCTGATGACAGAAACAAATACAAGCATGGTTTTGGGAGTCAGGTTGGCCTGACTCCCAAAAATAATGATGTCCAAAGGACACAATATTAAGTACTTGTTTAGGAAATTTTTATCATTTTTGGTAGATATGTCCCATAATCTCTCTTCTGCCAACCCCTCACCCCTGTTTTCCATTCTATTGATAAAACACTCTTGAGCATATCTTAAACCTCCAGGGTACGTGAATAATTGATGACTTTTAAGTTTTTAATCCCTAAATACTTTAGTGTACCTGTCCTAAAAATAAAAACATTCTCTTCCATAACCATATTACAAATTAGGAAGTTTAACACTGATATACTATTATCTAACTCACAGTCCATATACAAATGTTATCAATTGTCTAAATAATGTCCTTTATAGACACTTGTTTTTCTCATTCCAAGATCCAATCTAGGATTATACAATGCATTTGTATGTTATACGTCTCAATCTTTAGTCTTTTTTTTTCTTGAGACAAGATCTTGCCCTGTCACCAAGGCTGGAATGCAGTGGCACAATCGTGGCTCACTGCAGCCTCAAACTCCTGACCGCAAGGGATCCTCCCACCTCAGCCTCCTGAGTACCTGGGACTACAGGCGCACAGCGCCACGCCTGGTTAGTTTTATTTTATTTTTTGTAGAAACAGGGTCTCATTATGTTGCCCAGGGTGGTTCCAAAACCCTAGCCTCATGCAATCCTCCCACTTTGGCCTCCCACAGTTCTTGAACTATAGGTGTGAGCCACTACGCCCAGTCTCTTCAGTCTCCTTTAATCTGGAATCATAGGACAGATTCTAAAAAGGATTATATATATAACATCCATAGACAGGAGTATTTTCAATATATAAAATAACAGCTACGTTCTTCTAGATTTATTTAAGATGTTGTTTAATCACGTAAAAGTTGAATGACTCTACACTGTATTACTTATGTCTCAACAGAAATGATTACAAACAGCTCCCAATTTACAATGGTACTACTTAAATGACTTTTCAGTGGTGGGAATGCAATGCGCATTCAGTAGAAAACGTACTTCGATTGCCCATACAACTACTCTGTTTTTCACTTTCAATATAGAAATCAATAAATTACATAAAATATTCAACATTTTATTATAAAATAGGCTTTATGTCAGATGATTGTGCCCAGCTGTAGGCTAGTGTTTTCTGGGCACATTTAAGGTAAGCTAGGCAGAGCTATGACGTTCAGTAGGTTAGGTGTATTAAATGCATTTTCAACTTACAATGGGTTTACTGGAACATATCCCCATCATAACTCAAAGAGCATCTGTACTTTAAATATTACCATTATTTAAAATGTTGACATTTCTGCATTAAGTAGAAACTTCCTAAATGTCTAAATATCACTCAAACATGACTTAAAAGAAATTGCATGACTCACCACTATGACCTTCAAGAGTCTGATTCATAG
This sequence comes from Piliocolobus tephrosceles, assembly GCF_002776525.5. Lineage (NCBI taxonomy): Eukaryota > Metazoa > Chordata > Mammalia > Primates > Cercopithecidae > Piliocolobus > Piliocolobus tephrosceles. Next base: position 62,356,579 of record NC_045448.1, on the reverse strand, counting down.
AAAGCTTACTGGGGGCTGCAAGGCCCCTCAATTTTGCATCATCTAAAACAAAACAAAACAAACTACTATGATAAACATAAGTGACATATTATAAGATTTTGACTCTTTTTGTATTCCTGGGCAGTATTAATCATTTCTCTAAGTATGCCTCATTCTGATCTATTTTTCTCATGGTATAAACAGAAACAGTAACACATATCCCTTGCAAAAACATTCTGGTAAAATAAAGCAAAATATATAAATCAACATTGTTTACTCATACATTACATATATTAATAATCATCACTGCTTTTTATGCCTTTCCAAAAGACCACAAATAGAAATATTTATGGCCTACAGATTGCAAACTCTACAGCTTACAAGGGATCAAAACAGCATAGACTTTGAAAATGGGTTTTTGCTAGATTACACAGAATCTTATATTCACTCATTTATTCATTCATTCATCAAATATTTATTGAATGTGTACACTGTGCTATGCATTATAAAAGGTTCTATATATAAAATGATAAAACAGTCATTTCCCCCATTTCCCCTTTCTCCTCAGAGCTTACAATGTGAGGGACCAATATTAAATATATACTCACACACACATAAATGTAACTATAAACTGGGAATGTGAAAGCATAATAAGAAATAGTAGCAGAGGTGACTTAATTTAGATTGATGGGGAACCAGGGAAGGCTATCAGAAGAATTGATATTTAAGCTGAGACTGAGAGGTAAACTGGAGATAGCCAGGAAAGGTAGAGAAAGAAGGGGAGTATTCCAGGCTAGGACACAGCAATGTAAAGGCTCTGAGGTAGACGCCTAGAGCCCTTGACAAAATCTAAGAAGGCCTATGTGGATGAACAGGGGAGAAAATTGCATCAAACAGGGCTGGAGTGATAGGCACAAGAAAAATTACGAAGTATTTGTAGAAAATAAGAATTTTAGATTTTATCCAAAGTGCAATGAAAACCTCTAAAGATGTCTTAAAAAGGCACTAACCATACTACAGAGAATAATATTAAAATGTCATCTCAATAAATTAATCTTGGCTTAGAAATTTGTTACACATAAAACATAGCATTTAAAATTTTCATTTAAATTACAAAGTTTACGAAAATCTTAAGAATTTGTGAGGATGGGAATTATACCAATGCTAAAGAAAATTCTACTTTCAGATAACAAGTATCTTAAATATTATGAAAAATATCCTTTATTCTGAAAACACTTGCAGGAAAAAATACCTAATTTCCTCTAAAATCCCTAGTTCCAATTACCCAGTTGTTTTGGTAACACAAGAGTACACATGTACAGTTTAACAATGCAATCATCTGTCAAGATAGAATAAATGTTGCTGACACACACCTTAGGTTGAACATGAATTTTTTAACATAGGGTCCTCTCACTCATTTAATCTTTTAAAAATTGTACAACATACTTAAACATCATTATAATATTCTAAAATATTTGGTGGAAACATTTTTCTTAACTTCTAGAACTGAAAAATCCATTCTGATGCATATATATATATAATATATATACACACATATTCTGATGTCACTATAACCTAAGTGAAATGGGTGATATGCGATTTAGATTAACCATCCATGTTTTCCCTCTGTTAGACCATAAGGTAGCATATTCTTGACAAAATACACACTGACAGTTAAGAATAGGCTTTGAAATTCAGCTTGATATACTGGACAAATATCATCCACATCTGAAAAGGTCTCTTGCTGGAAGCAACTCCATAACTTGATCATGTAAAAAATATTCATAAAACCCACCCGAAAGTTCTCAGATGTCCATAAAAAGGCCAAAAGTTTTAAATGATGTAGAGCAAAGCCAGGATTAATATCCCAAGATTCCATCCAGTTACATTACTAGACTCCAGATAGCCAATAAGGTAATGAAACCAAACTGGTATGTGAACAAAAATCTGGTAATACTAACATAAATCTTCTAAAAGCACATAACAGTAATCCTTAGATTTAAAAGGCATGATCAAAGAAGTCCCCAATAAAATAAAGCATTTTAAACTCATGTAAAGAAATTTCAGAATGAAATCAGTTATTCCAACAATTCAAAGTACATCAAAAAGTCCAAAGAAGGCTTTTAAAAAATAAAGGTATAATGACGCAACTGAAAATAAAAGGTATGATACAGAAGAACAGAAGATCATGCTAATAATACCAATAACCAAACACACTAAATCTTTGAGAGTCTTTCTCTTAGAAAAGCGTGACTGACAATGCTTTTGTTTGCATTCATAAAAGTTGTCAGCAGCCCAATTTCAACAGAAATTCCTGTTATGTGCTGCAAAATAAGCTTGAAACTTATAATCAAAATATACAGAAGACTATTTTGCAACACATAGGGATAATACAATTCTGAGAAAGAGATGGTACCATATTCGCCAGACTTTCTGGCAGGATCACCTGGTTGCCTTGCTTCTCTATGTGAATGAACTGACTGCAAAGGACTCTGTATGCATCCCTGGGTCTAACTAAGGACACCTTACCTAAGATTTATGGTAAATTTTGTTGTCCTGGGCATATTGGAAAGTTGAGGCAATGTCAATGCCTGCAGGTACTGGAGGACTGCACAGTCAGCTACAGTTGGCTTGCATGGCCCTATATACTTTTTCTGTGACGGAAATGTTGGCTTCCAAGGCTCTCTATTTCCTCTCATGAGGATGAGAGGATGAGGCTTTGACAGTCATAGCAGGAAAAGCAAGAAATGCCACCTCAATCCCAGTCAGGGTCATCACCCTCAAACCTTACCACAAGCAACTCCAACCCAGAGTCATCACCCTCAAATCCTACCACAAGCAGCTCCCACCCAGGGCCATCTCCCTCAAACCCTACCACAAGCAGCCCCCACCCAGGGCCATCACCCTCAAACCCTACCACAAGCAGCTCCCACCCAGGCTGTCAGCCCTTTAAATACCTTTTGGCAAAGAAATGACATAATCTAGTCTCTTTAAAAGAAGAAGAAGAAAAAAGGACCGGGCGCGGTGGCTCACACCTGTAATCTCAGCACTTTGGGAGGCCGAGGTGGGCTGATCGCTTGAGGTCAGGAGATCAAGACCATCCTAGCTAATACGGTGAAATTCTATCTCTACTAAAAAAAAAAGAAAAAAGAAAAAAGAAATTAGCTGGGCGTGGTGGCACACACCTGTAATCCCACCTACTCAGAAGGCTGAGACAGGAGAATCACTTGAACCCGGGAGGTGGAAGTTGCAATGAGCCGTGATCGCACCACTGCACTCCAGCCTGGGCAACAGAGTGAGATCCCATCTCAAAAAACAAAACAAAAAAACAAAAAACCTGACACTGGCTAGAGTGTCAAGAACGACTAAGAGGAAGCCAGAGACAATGGAAGGAGGGAAACTGATTCTCACAATAGAGCAGGTGAGGGATGATGGTAGCTGGAGCTATAGAGGGAGCAGGGGAGACAAAGGAAAGGATGGGTTCAAGATACACTTTGGAGACAAAAGCAACAGGATTGCTGATGCAGATGTTGTGAACGGAGGAAAAGAGAAGATATCCAGCTTGAGCAAATGAGTGAATCTGAGACATTTGCTGAAATGGAGAGAATTGAAAGAGATCTGGAAGAATATCAAGAGTTCAGTTTTGAACACAGTAAGAGTGAGATACCTGTGAAAGACTCCAGTGGAGACACCCACGTCTGAAAAATCAGGACTGGGCTGGAGATACAAATGTGGGGCTCTTCACCTCATACCACAGATGGCATTTAAGGGCATGAGAATGAAAGAATAAACAGAGCAAGTGAATAGAGAGCCCAGAAGCAAGTTCTCAGGAATTCTAATAGAAGAGGGAAATCTAGCAAAGAGACTGAGGACTGACCAGAGAAGGAGAGAAAAGTAGTATGTCTAAACATAACAATAACTTAAACATTCTGAATTCTCGTCTTGAAAAATAATGTTTCAAGTCAAATCCTGATGAGTCAATAAAAGCTGTCCATTAGATTTAGAAGATGAAAGTCACTGGTGAGGGAGAGAAAAGGAGAGAGGACTGATACTGAAAGGAGACAGAGAGGATAAATTGGCAGAGAGGTACCTGAGAAGGTGAAGAGAGATGGGCTCCAGCAAAACACTGGAAGCTGGCCTGTGAGAGAAATAAACCTGATATAAAAAGATGGATTGCTGGTTCTAATTCCTTTCCTTCTAGAGCAGAGGACTGAAAACTGGAAATGCAACTTGGTGCAAACTTTCTGGAGGGTAATTTGCGTACACATATTAGGAAACTGTATAAATGTACACATTAGGAACCTGTATAAATGTACACACTGTTTGATCTAGTGAATGCCATTTCTAGAGATTTATCCTAGAAAGTATTAACAATTTATGCAAAGATTTGGATACAAAGATATAGTTGCTTTAATAGTAAAAATGTGGAGACATCTAAATGTCCAATACTAGAATTGGTTAAGCAAATTATGATATAGTAATACCAGTATAATGAAATACTAAATAGACATTAAAAATGGTGTCATAGAAGATGATTTGTTGATGTAGAGGATTGCTGTATTATATTGCTGTACCCAAGCTACAAAACATTATACTTAAAATGTTGCATCTTTAGCACAAACAGTGCTCGATACAAAGCAGGCATGCAAGATCTATGATAGTTACTGGAGGGATCTGCTGAATCAACACTATTTGTATTAAATACAATATACTGATCTTGTTAGAATCTCCCAGCCATATTCCTCATATTTATTTCTTTCAGCACAATTCATAATCATTAAGTTCCAAAACAAATACTTTACTCCATTTTCCAAACCTCCAAAGAATCGATTTCCCATCTTGCTCACTAATTTCAAAGAATACTCTAGCCACAGCTTATCAAAAGGTTAGAGAAGAAAAAGAAGTTTGTTTTTAAAAAAGCCTTCAATGTTAAACAAAATGAATGCATTTCTTAATGTAAGTTAAAACTTGCGGGCCAGGCACAATGGCTCACACCTGTAATCCCAACACTTTGGGAAGCCGAGGTGGGCGGATCACGAGGTCAGGAGATCGAGACCATCCTGGCTAACACGGTGAAACCCTGTCTCTACTAAAAATACAAAAAATTAGCCAAGCCTGGTGGCGGACGCCTGTAGTCCCAGCTACTTGGGAGGCTGAGGCAGGAGAATGGCGTGAACCCGGGAGGCGGAGCTTACAGTGAGCAGAGATCGCACCACTGCACTCCAGCCTGGGCGACAGAGCGAGACTCCGTCGCAAAAAAAAAAAAAAACTTGCTACATATTGTAAGCAAAAGTATGTATATATACAGACACATATATATACACATACACATACATATAGATACATTTAAGAAATATATATATTTCTTATATTTTTATATATAAGAATGTATATATAAACTATATATTTTTAAACTATATATAATATATAAACTTTATATATATTTTAAACTTTATATATATTTTAAACTTTATATATAT
>NC_045448.1:62350854-62351110 GCF_002776525.5 Piliocolobus tephrosceles | reverse complement strand
TTTATATATATTTTAAACTTTATATATATTTTAAACTTTATATATATAAATAAAGTTTTTCAGAGAAAAACTTTCTTTTAACACAGTTTTAAAAAACTAAAGCACTGACAGATTGAACTATAAAACAGCATAAGCCAAACTTTAATTGGTACTCTTCTTAGGCTGTCCACTAGCCCTCTGTGTAGTGGTTAAAAACAAGGACTTGAATGTGAGACAAACTTAGTTTCACATCCTTGCTCTGCCACTTACTGGCTGC